>NC_064642.1:172499976-172803006 GCF_023864345.2 Schistocerca serialis cubense
GTTTTCTGGATTATCGCTTTGATCTTCTTGTCTAGGCCAAGTTCTTCTAGAATTCTGATTAGGAATTTACGATCAATCGAGTCGTATGCCTTTTTAAAATCCACAAAGGTCGCACAAAATTTTTATTCCTGAGCCTCAGGTACGAAGGATGGATTTGAGGTTCCTTACCTGTTCGACGCGTGATCTCCCCTTACTGAAACCTCCCTGATACACTCCCATCTGTGGGTCTAGCTGTTCTTCTGTCCCAGTTTGCAGAGCTTTCGACAGAATCTTATAGGTTGTTGATGTGAGAGAGATACCACGACGGTTATTTGCATCTTTTATGTCGCCTTTCTTATGAAGAGGATGAGTTAGAGCAGAATTCCAGCCATGTGGGAGTATTTCAGTTTCCCAAACCTGGCTGATAATTTCTGTTAGGTTATCTACTGCCTTATCCCCTGCATACTTCCAAAGCTCTGCAATTATAGAATCTTTCTCTGGTGCTTCGTTGTTTTTAAGCGAATGAATAATTAGCTTGATTTCTTCTTTCGTGGGTGGTGATGAATTTGGGTGTACTTCTACATAGTAGGTAAAGGGAAATGTGGAGTTTGGAGGTTCATAATTCAGAAGAACTGTAAAGCAATTCGCTAATACCTGGCAGTTGTCTTTATCATAGTGCACTAGCTTCCCGTTTGGAATTTTGAAGTGGGGGATTGTACTTGGTTACCCAACCTTCCGCTGGGTTGCTCGACTTAACAGGGGCACCTCTTGTAGGTTACGTGCTGGAGTTGGAGTGAAAGAGACTACTTGGATTCTCTTGCTGAATCCAATATATTATGGTTACAGGTGACAGGCAACGACGTGTTTCACTCCCATTGGCCCAGAGTCACGAGGACTCCTCCTAGGTTGACCATTTGGTAAGTCAGTATTAAGGACCTTGGTATACCCAAAGAAATTGTTTGCTTTAGAGCAACACTTGTATCTTATTAAAATGATCTTGCAAAATATTAATATTGATTGGTAATTCAGTATTAATATTTTGCAAAATCATTTTAATAATATATAATTGTTGCTCTATGGCAAACAATTTCCTTGGATATACCAAGCTCCTTTTTAAAGTTATAGTTGTTGTACGTCACGTATTATTATGCAATGCCTGTGTGGACAGCGTCTTCAGTCACTTTCATCGTTTATGGTTTGTCACTAGAAACAAATTGAGTGTCGATATGATAAAAGGACTATACATTCGTTGTAATTTAAAGTTTGCAACATGCAACGACTTTTACCAAAGAATTAAAAGTAAGAAAAATTTGTTGAAAACCATAACTAGTAAATATAAACATCATTTTATAATTTTTACGAAATGTTTTATTGTGTTCGCTCCAAGCCCTCAGCTTCACCATATCCTTTCACCAGGCAGTGTTCGGCAGTTTTGCCAGTTTAATCTGGAAACAGCAATAAAGACTCACACAGAATGTTTGGTGAACGCAGAGCCTTCCTTTCACGTGTGCAGCACGGAAAGAATGATTGCTTAAGCCCCTGTGAGCATGTTGTAATTTGTTAATATTCTCTTAGCAAAAACAACAGGAGCAATTCACAAAATGTTGTAGTACATTTCTAGATTATTCATTTAAAGCTGGTTCTTCAATTTTTGCACGTAGCCTTGCATTTATCTTCAAGTGTCAGCGACTTAAATTTTACAGCATTTCCTAGAATCTCTCCTAAGGGACGAGTAAATCTGTGCTGCCATTAGTTAGCTAGTTACATGTTCCACAGATCGTTTTAAGGATTCTTTTATCTAAATGATGTGGAACAAGTCAGTTTACAGGCTTTGTAAACATGATTAGTGTTAACATTAATGAGCACATTATTTTAGACCTACTCCTGCAGATACACTATTTTTTTACTGGCTACCAGTTTTTAAGTACAAATTAGTCAGTGGAATAGAAGGAGTTGTCCAGGAGAAATGATTTGAGATTATATTTTAAAAACTTGCATCACTACCTGTCACCCATTTGTGTTACTGGGATAATGATCAAAACTTTTTGTTGCTGCATACTGAACTCGCTTCTGAGCGGCTAGCAGCACTGTCAATGGGCAATAAAGGTCATTTTTCCCTCTGATATTGTAGATATATACGTTATCGTTCTTCACAAACTGTGATAGATTATTTATGAGGAATTTCATTGGCGAATATATGTTTTGTGATGGTGCAGTTACAATAGCTAGGTCCTTCAAGAGGTACCTAAATGACATCCTTGTGTGAGCGCCACATATTATTCTTGCTGCTCACTTTTATGCAATCAATACTTTCTTTCTGTGATAATGATAGAGATGAAGAAACGAATTAGAATTTGCGCCACAGCTGGGACTTTGGCCCAGATTTCCTGCTTACTGCGCAAATGTGTTGCCCAATACATAAACACAGTATTACGGGCAACGCAGCTGCAACGGACTGCTCTAGTCCAGTGCACTCCCTGGTAGAATAATTCATGCCTTTAGCCTGTTTTCCCCTTCTTCAATCGCCAGTATTGCCAAGGCTCTATGGTGTTAGAACAGCACCCCAGCTTTGCATGTAGTAGGGAAACCGTTCCTGTACCTCAGGAACAGACGATCTATAGATCTTATGTAACTAAATTTTCCTTGAGACATATGAGATACAGGCAGGATTTCTCTATTAAGTACAAAGCTGGGGTGCTATTCCAATACTAAAGAGTCGCAGCAATGCAGACGATTTCAGAAGGGGAACATAGGCTGAAGGTGTTAACCGAAGTTCAAGCATTGGGCTAGGGAAGTCCTGCAGCTGTGTGACCTTTACTGCTACGGTATTGTAAATGGCTAACACATCTGGTTCGTAAGCACGAAACCTGCATTTAAGTACCAGCTGTGGTACAAATTTTAATTCATTTCTTCAGCTTTATCATTCTTTCTTGTATTTTTCTTTCTTTTGCTTGTGCCGTTTTTCCTGCGGATAAGCAGGGTCGGCATGGTTAATCGGATGTGGCAATGTTAGTTGAAGGGGTGACCAGATGCCCTTCCTGCCACCACCCCATATCCCCGGGGAAGGAATTAGTGTACCCCAACTGTCTGCGACTAGTGCAATCCATGGAATAGTGCGGAAGTGTTCAGATGTCTGCGAGCCATGTAACTGAGACGGGACGTGGGGACCAGCCCAGTATCCACCTAGGGGGGGGGGGGGGTGGAAAACCACCTAAAAACCACATCCAGCCTGGCCAGCTCACCGGTCGTCGTCGTTAATCCGCCGGGCGGATTCGATCCGCGACCGGCGCGCCGACCCAAGTCCAGGAAGCAGCGCGTTAGCGCGCTCGGCTAACCTGCCGGGTTTCTTCAGCTTCTATCATTATCCAGGATAAAATTGATACTCATATGTCTCAAGGATAATTCAATTATTTAAGACCTATACTTTCTTTGTAAGTGATGGGTTACCCCAGAAAATTGTTCCGCATGACATTATTGAGTGGAAATAACCGAATTATGACAGGAGGTTGATACGTTTGTGTCGGAGATTAGGAATTATATGAAGAGTAGCTGAAATTAACTGTATGAGAAGCTCAGCAATGGGCTTCTTCCAGTTCAATTTTTCAACAGAATGTACGCTCAAAAATTTGAAGCATTCTATAGTATGACTCCTGCTCACCTCCTACATGTACTGTTGATATGATTCTATCTGTTGTACAGAACTGAATGTAGTGACTTTATTTTTTCAAAATCTGGGGAGAGTCCATTTTCAGAGAACCAGTTAATAATTCTTGGGAAAATACGGGGCTTGTTAAAAAAATTCCAGAACTTTGTCCACAAAACTTTTCGATGTTTTCGTTTTACTTATTTTGCATGGAATCCTTCGAAATACTCTCCTCCACAGTTGATACACCGCTTCCAACGTTGTTTTCCACTACCGAAAGCAGTCTTGATACGCCTCTCGCTAGATCGCGCGAAGTGGTGTCTGCGAATTTTCTTTTATCTCGTCTATCGTTGTAAAGCTTCGTCCTTTTAACGGGGTTATCAACTTTGGAAATGAAAAGAGCCCGCAGGGGCCAGATCTGGAGAGTAAGGAGGACGAGGCAGCACATTGATATTGCTGTTTGTGCGGCAGTCACGCACCAACAGGGACGAATGTGCGGGTGTGTTATCGTGATGAAAAATGAATTTCTTGTCACATTTCAGGCCATTTCCTTCTCACATTTTCTCGCAGGCATCGCAACATGTCCTGAGAGCACCGTAGATTAATAGTCTGTCCCTGTGGAACGAATTCATGATGAACTAATCGTTCAAAGGAAACTATCAGCATGCTTTTTTTTGGTCTTGGTGAACCTTTCGCGACCCATTGTGAAAACTGGACCTTGGTCTCAGCATCATAACAGCAGATCCACATCTCATCAGCAGTTATAATTCTCATAAGGAACATCTCGCTCTCATTTGCGCGGTCCAAAAGCTCTTCACAGATTGCGAGGCGAAGGTCTTTGTGGCTCATTAGCCTTGGGACGAAACTGGCGGCAACACAACGCATTCCAAGATGCTGTGTCAGCATTTCATGACATGATTATACTGATATGTTACATTCCCCTGCAATCTCTGGGATAGTCAGTAATCGATTGGCGCTCACAATTTCGTTGACGGTCCTGACATGAGCGTCGTCGGTAGGAGTCGAAGGGCGTCCTGAACGAGGGTCATGTTTAACTTCCGTCCGGCCGTTTTTAAACGTTGTCAGCACCGAGTACGTCTTAAGCGCTCATCACCGTAGGCTTCCTGAATCATTTGGTGTGTGTCTGTAAACGTCTTCTTGATTTTCAAGCAAAATTTAATGCAAACGCGTTGCTCCTCTAATTCTGCCATCTCGAAATTCTCTGTGCGACGCAACGTTCTACTCAAAACATATACCGCTGAACAATAACTAACAGCCATACAACAATGAAAGTTCCGACTGTTACACATTAAACACAGGCGTGTGCAGGGATGCCAACGACATTTCGCTCCAACACATCAGTGGCTCGAAATTACCAATTCTTCTGTTGCTTTCTCTCCATTAGGATTTATTGTAACACTACTATCGTCGGCAAAAGCAACCATTTTGTGCCTTGGATGTAAAATGGGAGATAGTTCCCATATATAAAGTATAGGAGAGGACTCGAAATTGCGCCTTGTGGGTATCCCTCCGTGATTTTTTTTTTTCCCCCGTGACTGACATTTTCTACGTTTCCGACATTGTTTGAATTATTCAGTACAGCCTTTTGCATTCTGTTAATCATATTTGGTATGGATTTCATAAACCTGAGCAATATTCTAGCAGCACCTAGCCTATAAAAACCTCGATTGTAAAAGTGATTACCTCCACTCCCCCAGTCAAAAAAAAAAAAAAAAAAAAGTTGCGATCCTTGGCCCCAAGCAAGACGATGGGAGACCGAAAAAGGCATCAACACAGCCAAAATGCAAGATATGAAAGTATACGTCATCGGCTGTTAGTGTGATAGAAATAAGACGAATAAATATTGGGGAGGTAAAACCACTGTGCTAACAATTCGTGCAGACGCCGTACTGGCGTCGCACGCCACAGTCCACATTGGTCGGTCCGTTCCGTGGCCGAGGTCGACGCCGGCCACAGCAAAAGCGCCATGTGGGCGACGCTTCGGCTCGCCGCAGCCCCCGGGGGCGGCGCCGCCCGCAGCGGTCACAGGTCACGGCCCAGCCCGTGCCAGGTTCGCCCTAATGAAATGAAACTCGCGCGCAACTCGGTTGCGGGGCGTCGCCTCTCCTCCCCCGCACCGCGCCACCGGCACCGCCGCCCCACGTAGCCACCTACCCGCCTATAAAAGGTGACGCGTTTATGAAATATGAACCGCGCGCTCTGTCCTAACTTCTGCTCCGGCGCGCTGGCCTCAGCGGTCGGCGTCAGTTTTACTGTCCCACGAGGAAAGGGGGAAGAAAGAAAGATGAGGAGGGAAGGACGAAACAGGAGAAGGGGGAACTGGACAGAAGGTTCTATAACTTTTCTCACTAAATACTTTTTTCCTATGTTATCATCCACTAGGGCCATTCAATAAGTAATGCAACACTTTTCTGAAAGCAAGTAGGTTTTATTCAGGATTCCAACACACCATATTATTCCCCACTCTTTCGAGTACAGAACCGTATTTTTCAACACAATCTCAGTTCAATGCGAATGCCTTATGCCACCTTGCTAGAAAGACCTGTACGCCTGCATGGTACCACTCTGCAGGTCAATATCAGCGCTAAAGTCTTGCACCATCAATAACCTTCCCATCATTCACACACTGCTTCCCCTGGAGTGCTTGCTTCATTGTGCTAAACAGAAGGAAGTCGGTGTGTGTGAGATCCGTACTGTTGGGTGAATGAGACAGAACAGTCCAATGAAGTTTTGTGAGCCCCTCCTGGTAGTGCAGACGTTTGTGAGGCGTTGCGTTGTCATGTTGCAAGTCTACCCCTTGTTTGTTAAGCTGATTAATTTTCACGTTAAGAAGTATCTCACTTTAATATAAGCGGACGCAGTGCTCCATGGTTACCATTTCTACCGCTATGTATCTAATTCTTTCAATTAGGCCCGATAAATTGAGATATGGTTAATGAAACCCGCTAGAAAAGATAGTATTCCAATTTAAAAATGAAGCAACGGATAACACAACATCGGTGAATGGCCATGGAACAATACGTGCACATTAGGGACGGTAAGACTTTCTTTTTTCTGGTACTATGAATTCAGTTAGTCGCATGAAGTGCATAATGCATACAATGGATATGCCTGGATTGAAAATTCATAGAATATAGTCATTATCTCAGTGGTATGGATGAAGTATACTAAATAACGCTAAGAAAGAATTTCAATCATCATTCTGATTTATTTCGATAATATTTAAGAAAACTATTACTCTCTGTGATAAAACATTTAAGAAAACTATTACTCTCTGTGACAAAACATTTAAGGAAACTATAACTCATTGTGACAAAACATACATGAAATTAATAATATATAAGAAAACTACCATTCTCAGTGACAAAACCTACATGAAGCACTCACTATCTCTTGCATCTCGTCATACCGGAAACATAGACAACACTTCGTTGCCAGTTACATCTGTTATTGTTGTTGTTGTCTTCAGTCCTGAGACTGGTTTGATTCAGCTCTCCATGCTACTCTATCCTGTGCAAGTTCCTTCATCTCCCGGTACTTACTGCAACCTACATCCTTCTGAATCTGCTTAGTGTATTCATCTCTTGGTCTCCCTCTACGATTTTTACCCTCCACGCTGCCCTCCAATGCTAAATTTGTGATCCCTTGATGCCTCAGAACATGTCCTACCAACCGGTCCCTTCTTCTTGTCAAGTTGTGCCACAAACTCCTCTTCTCCTCAATTCTATTCAATACCTCCTCATTGGTTATGTGATCTTCCCATCTAATCTTCAGCATTCTTCTGTAGCACCACATTTCGAAAGCTTCTACTCTCTTCTTGTCCAAACTATTTATCGTTCATGTGTCACTTCCATACATGGCTACACTCCATACAAATACTTTCAGAAACGACTTCCTCACACTTAAATCTATACTCGATGTTAATAAATTTCTCTTATTCAGAAACGCTTCCTTGCCATTGCCAGTCTACATTTTATATCCTCTCTACTTCGACCATCATCAGTTATTTTGCTCCCCAAATAGCAAAATTCCTTTACTACTTTAAGTGTCTCATTTCCAAATCTAATTCCCTCAGCATCACCCGACCTAATTCGACTACATTTCATTATCCTCGTTTTGCTTTTGTTGATGTTCATCTTACATTCTCCTTTCAAGACACTGTCCATTCCGTTCAACTGCTCTTCCAAGTCCTTTGCTGTCTCTGACAGAATTACAATGTCATTGGCGAACCTCAAAGATTTATTTCTTCTCCATGGACTTTAATACCTACTCCGAATTTTTCTTTTGTTTCCTTTACCGCTTGCTCAATATATGTCCCTCGACTCTTATAACTGCCATCTGGTTCCCGTACGAATTGTAAATAGCCTTTCGCTCCCTGTATTTTACCGCTGCCACCTTTAGAATTTGAAAGAGAGTATTCCAGTCAACATTGTCAAAAGCTTTCTCTAAGTCCACAAATGCTAGAAATGTAGGTTTGCCTTTCCTTAATCTATTTTCTAAGATAAGTCGTAGGGTCAGTATTGCCTCATGAGTTCCAACATTTCTACGGAATCCAAACAGATCTTCGCCGAGGTCGGCTTCTACCACTTTTTCCATTCGTCTGTAAAGAATTCGCGTTAGTATTTTGCAGCTGTGACTTATTAAACTGATAGTTCGGTAATTTTCACATCTGTCAACAACTGCTTTCTTTGGGATTGGAATTATTATATTCTTCTAGAAGTCTGAAGGTATTTCGCCTGTCTCGTACATCTTGCTCACCAGATGGTAGAGTTTTGTCAGGACTGGCTCTCCCAAGGCCGTCAGTAGTTCCAATGGAATGTTATCTACTCCCGGGGCCTTGTTTCGACTCAGGTCTTTCAGTGCTTTGTCAAACTCTTCACGCAGTATCGTATCTCCCATTTCATCTTCATCTGCATCCTCTTCCATTTCCATAATATTACATCTACTAATGATTAAAATGGGTAAAAATGAATGTCACTGAATGGTGGCCTCTTAACTCCATTTAGGTACTGTCACACCTATTTAACGCGCGGAGTTGGGATGGATATTACCTTTGGCTCTCTCAAACATTATTTGTGTTACTACACATGCAGTACCATGCGGATAGGTTCATGTTGTAACCTCGTATTATACAACCGCAATGCAACGTGAGCAAACCAGCCCAGGCTTCATGACTCCGCATTATTCATGCCATGATTAACGAATGGCAAATCCAGTGACTACCGTTATGAATGCTGGTAGCATGTGGCCAAGTTCGACAATAAATAAACGAGTGGAATAAACCGTTGAATCATGAAAAATTTATGTTGCTTATATCCAGAACGAAACTATACAACAAATGAAACATTAATTAACCTATCCGCTGTTGACCTAAGAACAAGAACCGTTGGTTCATGCCCTCAATCACCTCGCGCTTAAGTCCACTAGTTGAAACACATTAATCTGAAAACTTTCTACAAATAAAATATCGCTGAACGTTTCCCGGTATTAATTCGCACCCGAACATGCTTCATAATCAATGTTACCCCAAAAAACCTACATTATGAATAACTTTTCTCACCATCAATGACCAGCGCCACACCCCTGCGTCCGTCTCGTTCAATCGGCGCCCCAGACTCCTAACATGGCACGTTCCAGGACCAACCACCAACCGTTCAAAAAAACTGGTGGTGGAGTTAGGGCCTCAGTGAGAACCAACCTCCCAAAATCTGCCCTGCTCATCCCCACTATCTTTGGAATCACAAACTCTCTGCCGAATCTGCTCACGTTGTTATGTTGGTGCTAAACTACCCTACTGCTACCATCTTTGACTGACCCAGATTATTACATATTCCATACATAATCACGTTTATCCATCCACATACATCACGCGATCAAAGGATGAGAGAGGGGGAGTGACACGAACAGAAGAAAAAATATACACGGAAGCAATCTTGAATCCAGAGGTTAATTAGCTAGACGAAACATTGAAAGGACCCTCTCGGAGTAAAATGAATTATTAAACATGTAGAAATTAATAAGTCAGTTAAATGAAGCGCGAACCTGTGACGTTTCAATGGAGAAAGAGTAGTTCATTTGCATTTTTATGACGACGAACCAGCTGGAGTCGTCACTTCAGTTTCCTGAGGATAGCACAGTGTTCTTCAGAGTTGATCGTTTAACCCCGAGGGAGGACGTAAACAGAATAACCCCCTCATAGTCCCAGAAGACCGTCGCTTTGACCTCGCCGATTGAGGGTGTGGCTTTCAAATTTTTCTTCGGAAGGGAGGTGGTGTGACTCCACTCCATGATTTGCCGTTTTTTTTCGAATTCGAAGTCATGAATGCATGTTTTATCGCAGATACGGCGTTCGAAAAGAAATTTTCATGATCAGCCTCGTAACGCACAAGCAACTCCGCACAGTTGGCCCTTCGTTGGTCTTATAGTCTTCCGTTATGCAGCGAGTAACCGTGTGGGCACGCACCATCGAGAACCCCAACTGGTGGACTAGTGTGTAGCGCTATCGACGCAGGCGTCCAGTTGTGCAACGAGATGTTTGGTTTTGACCCGTCCATTAACTTGAATGATGACTGTGCGCACGTTCCAACATTGCAACAGTCACAGCTGTGCGCAGGATTCCGGCACCCGGGAGATCGGATAGGTTTGGGCAATCTTGTTACGATGATGACAGACGCCTCACCCAACGACTCACAGTCCAGTTCTTCACTGCCAGGTCTCCATAGACGTTCCGGAAACCCCTATGTATATCAGTGATGCTCTGGTTTTCCGGCAGAAGAAACTCGGTGATAGCCCTTTGCTTGGAACGTACCTGCGTTACAGACACCATCTTGAAGGTTACGTATAGAGCTGCCATCTATAGGAAAATCATAAAACTATAGGGACTGAAGCGGGAATATTCTACGGTGTCCCACAAAAAATTTCAGATTTTTGCGACTGAAAGCGGCCGAGAAAAAAAAAATGTGTTGCTTTACTTATTGACCGCCCCTCGTGAATCTGAATGGAATTAATATTCTAATGAGTACAGAATATGGACTGAGAGTAAACCGCAGAAAGAGGAAAGTAATTAGGAGTAGCATAAATAGAATTATTGAGAAACTGAGTATCAAAATCGAAGTAGTCACAGTAGGCAGAGTGAAAGAATTCTGCTACCTTGGAATTGAAATAACGAATTACAGAGGAAACAACGTGGACGTAAAATGCAGACTGGCAATGGTGAAGAGAGCATCCCTGTCCAACTGACGTCTGCTAGTGTCAAACATTGTCCTTAATCTGAGAAAGAAATTTTGCGAATGTCCATATGAAGCTCAGCATTGTGTTGAGGTGAGTGATGGAAAACTGAAAAAATAGAGAAGCATGTTAAAAATTAGCACCGCAATTCTGTCAACTAACAGGTAAATCGGGCTCGATCAACCTTCGGGTCATCTTAAGTCAATATCTTCAAAGAAATGCAGTATCGAGGGGCATGAAAGCACACCGCTCTCATGACCGTTGTCGGGTTAGCAGACCTGTGCCTTACTTCTCATTCAGTTAGCTCTGCGGATGACGTCACGAGATTCACTGCACCCCGTAGGGGAAAATATCTGGCAGTACCAGGAATTAAATCCTTGTCCACGACTTGGGAGTTGTCTTTCGAAACCCAATTCGGTGAATGTACAGTAGATCTTCTTTGTCGGTAGACCAAGTGCAATTAGGATACAAGCTCCAGTCTGAAAGCCTTACGACCGCACAATAACGTGCAATAAGACACATATAACATGATATCGACCATAATCTGGAAAGCAATAAGTACTCTCGGTGTCTCAGAAACACTGCTTACTTTCCGAGTTCTGAAGCCATGCAAAACACTGGAAAAGGCTTCTGCTGACTTCAATTTCACTTCGCATTAATACACCAGAAGGAAAATAACGCAAGTATTAAGAGCGTTACTTTCTTTGCATCAGGCACATGAGTCGCTGAAAGGGTTTGATCTCTTGGTGGATAACGTAGAACAAAATTCCTTTTATTATATCGTGTTACGATTCTCCGGAGAATGAGAGGCGTCGTCAGAGAAGAAGAAAAAAAGAAAAAAGTTTTAAAAAATCTGGAAAAGTGTGAGCTCGACTGGCGCTCTGAGGATTCCAAACGAGCTTAATCATGTATGTAGATAATTCATTTATAGGCTATGATGAGTGAGTTTGCAAGTATTGAAATATGTGACATAGATAGCCCTAACTTTTGACTGCTTGGTATTAGTATACAACATTCATTTCAGTACCTCTACCTTCAAATAGACGGAAACCAAAGTGATTCGATGAGGTTTCTGTTTTTACCGATTGAGATACGGAAACCTAAAAATTAATTCGAAACAGAAAGAGAAAGAAATGGGAGATTCATTTCCGAAAGTGGCATGAAAGCAAATGACGCGTCATGTGTCTGATGTCTAATTTTGTAAATAAGTAGTCAGTTTCTGGCTAGTAACGCGTAATGAAGTTCAAAGAGAACAAAACTGTAATACCATAGTTTGCTTTGTTATATATGCACGTAACCATCACTGTTAGCTCAATATTACATCCGATTACTAATCCGATTCCTGTCCTGTGATTACTGTTGTTGCGATTGTTACAATTGCGTGTTGTGTAGATTTGGGTACCAAAAACACGCCAAGGTATTTTCAAAAGTGTATCCATTATTTTACTAAATTATTACCTGCGCCAAGTCGGCGTAATTTTTTTCATCCAAAGATATAGTTTCAGATATTAAAATTTATTTACAGTGAGAGAAAAATAGATTCTTTACCGATTAGAACTGAAGTTTTGTTAAGTGAAATTTTTAAACGAAAATGTCAAATTAACTGTATTTTAGAGTGAACGTGTGCAAACGTTAATAGTATCGACATCGGCATTCAAGTAGTAGAATAAAATTACAATACTGCAAACTGTTAGAATCTCTTGTCGGACGTAACCCTTGAGCTACCAGGAATGTTTTAATAACTTGTTAATGGATATGTAATTGCCTGTCTAAGGAGCAAAGAAATAGGAACGACAATAAACATTGTAAGCTGTGATTAAAAATCAGAATCAGGGGTGCAGGCTACACAATTATGTCGACGCAGTTTGTTCTGTAGCGTGTGTAATAAGTAGTTCATTAGTATCGCAAGCAGTGGCTATAAACCATTTAAATTAAATTTAAACGAGCTGGGTCCTCTTGAAGCGAGGTGTTGGTTCTTAATCTGTTTTCTTATAAGTGACCAGAACATAATAACTGAATTGTAGCTTCGTTGCCGTACTATTCAAAAAAACAAAACAAGAGAAAGAATTCTCCGCCACCAGTACCAACGATTTATGTCGAAATTTGCACACACGACGACATCACAGCCCAATTACATGTTAAAATAGGTCTATATACAGTCAATACAAGACCACGACAACCTGATAACAGTTTCACAGTACAATGGGGTACCAAATTTCACATGTGCAAGGTTTTGTACATAGTGAAAATAGTATGTTCCGAGGAAAAAACAGTTGTATTGCGGTCTGTATTTTTCTGTTATCCGCACAGACTGTGGTTCGTATTAACCTCGATAATCGCTAGCTTGCTACAGCTGAATTACTACAAGTAATTTACCACTTGTATATGATTAGTGATGATTTGAACCTGTATTGTGCGTTACCGTGACGTGGGCTCCATTTATTTAGCTCCGCCGTCCTGGTCCCAGACCGCCTATAATGAATTCTACTCTGCTTTTGTAAATGATGAAAGTCTATGTGAATGCAGCTTGCCGCTAACTTGGTGTAATGTTTTGTCTGTACAGAAGTGTATCTGTCGCCTTTATCGCTCTTTCCCTCTCACACATAAATCGGTACAATAAAGTCAGGGCTTCGTGTTTTCTAGTTAGGCTGATCCGTGAAAAGACAGAGAAACAATTATGCTAATGGAGGATTCTCTCACTCTCTCTCTCTCTCTCTCTCTCTCTCTCTCTCTCTCTCTCTCTGTCCTTTATCTGTGTACAGTTTAAATATATTATTTACGTGAAATCGGCCTAGTAGAATCTCTGGTGGAGCCCTTCGTCTTAATATTCAGCGGCTGGCTTGCTAGAAAAGATCTTTACATTTGTTATTATTATTAAGCGCTGCATTCAGTTGGGAAAATCGATCGTTTGAACAATTCGTTCAGTTTACGACAGATCTAAAATTTCAGATGTGGACGAAGCCTTTTTGGACGATTTCAAAAAAACTCAGAGATTGCAGGCTCTCTTCGTCACAGCTGAAACTTCCCAATTAATTACAGGGCCCAGACAATCATCAATGGTTCAGACAGAGAAGTCATTCGTCATTCACTCTAGAATAAAATGGTCACAAACCTTATTTCTGAGGAAAATTGTATATTGAATCCATTTCCGTACATGTTCCGTTTTCTGTTGGTTCCAAGTCTCATGTAATTTTCTTTTACAGGTTTTTCTTTCTCTTTATCTATCACGCTAGCGGCACAAACTTTCCTAGCTCGCTTTAGCGCGAAGAAGAGTAAATAAATCTCCTTTAGCAATCCGACAATCTTCCAACCGATACTTCCGAAGCTGTTCCTCTCTCTCTCTATAATAACCATGGAGCATACATTTCTGTACCTCTGTTGTTCCAAAGAATAAACGTACTAGAAAAATACCTTGGCGTCGACGAGCTGTCGGCGCATATATTACTAGAAAATCTGATCAGATACTTTTCAAACGTAAATACACGTGGATGATTTGGTTGACCATTATTAATTATTGCGTGGTAGAGTGTAATTTTCCGTGGGGAGATTACACGCCGTATTATCCTCAGCGAGGCCCATGAAAAGACAGGCAGTGGCGCGTACGCCAGCAACCGTCTCAGGCGGGGAACATGTAACTACTTCACACGAATTTAGTAATTCTTGACAACGTGTTTAAATATTTGGAAGTTCTCAATCGTACACTACAAAATTGAGACCTTAATTGGGCAGCTTTTCAATTAAATATTGATTTTCTGTAGGCCCTGCTTGGAGCCAAGCATTCATGAAGAGTGGCGGCCAAGGCGACTAGTGAGTCGTCACAAGTTGGTTCCAGGGCCCGTATATCTCGTTGGCCCTGCACTCTCAGCGAATGACGCCATTTGGTAGCGGCAAGGCTCTCCTGGCCATAGTCGGCTACACAACCCTTGGAGTCGCTACTTCACGTTGAAGTAGCTCCTCAGTTGGCGTCACGAGGCTAAGTGGACTCCGCTCCAGAGTTTCTATCAAGGAAAAGTCTCTGGCAGTACCAGGAAATGGACCCGAATGCTCCGCACGGTGGTGAGTCTGCTGATCACTCAGCTACGGATGACCACGCCGTTCCGTTACTCTGATTTGGTAATACAGCAGTGTTGAGTGTTAATCCTGGACCATCAACAAACGTTTGCGTGTTAATCTACTGAGCAATATGTCGAGCAGTTCGTCTCGCACGCCGCACACCTCTAATAGTGCAAGGATTCTGACCGCGGCCGCAAGAATGTTTTCTCGCTACGTCAGGAAAGCTCTAAGGGCGAAGTGGACCATTTCAAGCTGCCCAAAAACTCAGCCTAAGTTCTACGCTCTTCACCATGTCAGTGATTTAATGACCCGCGTTAGCTAATATTTCTGGCTTAACAGGAGAGGGATCCACTCCGAAGAATAATCCTAACCGGAAGAATCCACTCACCATTACAACACAATGTTATCGCACAGCTATATGCCATATACAGCAAGGATCTAAATGGAAATTTTGTGAGAAGTCAAGGTTTTACTGTAATTTCGAATAAATAACGAGACGTATGAAATTCTGAATTGCATATTAATTAATTATGGTGGCGAGCCCTTACGAGGAAATTTTGTGAGAAGTCAAAGTTTTACCGCAATTTCGAATAAATAACGAGATGTATGAAATTTTGAATTGCGTATTAAATAATTATGGTGGCGAGCCCTTACGAGAGTAAAAGTTAATATTCGTTAGTGACTGAACTGAAACCGAAATTACGTAATAATTACGTGTTTATAGGAAGGTAGAAGCGGGAAAAAAATTCACATGCGCAAGTTTCTATGTAAAAGCCACGTATGATAAAATGTTTTTCAGTTAATTACAAATTCATTGAAACTACTTCTAATTTACAAAACACAGTAATGGTTTCTTACTAATAACACGTCACGCAGGATCTACTTAATGACGTCACTCACGGTAGTATTATTTTCATCAGGTTTTTTGAAGTACATACTCATTACTAATCACTGTTTAGCTGATATATGCTACCTCCCAGATATTCGTATTGACTTTATTAACAACAAAATCCTGGGCAACGCTAATGTTGTAGAAGTCTTATACATACATACACAACAAAAGTATAAAAGTCACTTGTCAGTTGTTTGAAATATGTACTGATTGGATGCATTAAAAGCACTAAATTGCACACACAATTTTGATTAGTGCTGCATCTAGTTTCATGACTTACTTGACTTCAGTTAACTGAAAATGTAATTAATTTTATCGATATTCGTTTAGCCTTATATCTTTCACTTGCGATTCTATCGGTAATAATTATGAAAGAACTGGATACTCGTTAGCACTCACAGTCTTTACAATTTAACTAAAAAAACGCACTATAGTGTTTAAATTACTGAAACTACGACACTGCAAGCCGTGTACGCAAATAAAAAGTAAATGAGTTGATCTTAGATTGTGATGAGTTGTAAGTGGTGCGACGTTAGCGTTCTGTAACTATAATTATTGGCTGTAGGCTCTTATATAACAACTATCAGCTTTTAATAATTTTTCCTACGCAGTAGTCTTCTTCAGTTCTTACACGCTACGTACTGTGCCTAGACATGTGGTCCTCACCTACCGACAACGCGTTGCCTTGCTTACACACCTCTTCTAGGACACTCTCCATTATGCCCTTGACCACCGCTACTTTACGTCCATACTTCAGCACAAAGGACGTACAACTCTCTTTCTGCTACTGATTACGCGAGCGCTCGCGCTCAACGGTATTACTATAAACTTCGAAACAGAATCTTTGCATTCTGTATAGTACAAACTTCACTGGCTTTACCAGCGTTTCTACAACAAAGTTTTTACAATGTTTTTATTCGATAGTTTTTGTAATTATATTACAGTTTATAAATAGTGGATATTGACAAAATTAATTAAATACATACAAAAACAAGAAAATTCTTAGAGAAATTACAGAATCAATTAACTGAAAAATTATGAGGCACTGTGTTGTGGTGTTTTAGACTGACCAGTTCTGGTACCGTAGATCAACTAACACAAAAGTTTTCTAGACATGGTACAGCACCACACTGTAAATCAACTGTCACAGAATAAATTGTTTTGCTCAGTGACAGTTGTTTATGACGCAGTGCCGTATCCAAATACTTCTACGTCACGTGACTAACGCACTTAATTATGTCCATGGCGTAAACGATATTTAGAACAACAATCAGATACTCGTTGGGAACCAGGGTAGCAGGTACCGAATGCCTCTAATTTCTTCTTTACTAGTTTATAACCTTCCAAATTGGGATTTGGTTAAAGCGAAGATTTTATTTTGAATGTAGAGCTGTTTTCCAGCGAAAATAGAGACTTAATACCTCTCTGATTGAATAAATCCTACTAATATCAGTATGAAATAGGTGGTTAATCATAGCCTTCCGCATTCAGCAGAATATGGTTATGATTCAGTCTTCTCAAAGTATTAAATAATCTTGATCAGATTGAGCGTCAATGCTGACACCTCATCTGTGTTAACATCTTCAGCTTGGCGAGCACTACTAAATGGCTCTGAGCACTATGCGACTTAACTTCTGAGGTCATCAGTCGCCTACAACTTAGAACCAATTAAACCTAACCAACCTAAGGACATCACACACATCCATGGCCGAGGCAGGATTCGAACCTGCGACCGTAGCAGTCCCGCGGTTCCGGACTGAGCGCCTAGAACCGCTAGACCACCGCGGCCGGCAGCACTACTAAAGTGATGACTTAGATGGTCTGGTTGACGAAGGTAATCTCAGATAACAAATGCAGTGTACTGATTATAAGTATTTTGCCGACCGCCTGGCGGAACTATGGCGAGCAGACACGCGTGCTACGTACAGTAAACGGTTTACCGAAGAATCAGCAACCATCAGTAGTATGTAGACGAAGCAGGCAATGGAAACCAGAAGTAATATGGCCTGTCCATAGAAAAGTGTCATGGCGATTTCTCCGCTTTCCACATGCAGAAAATACCTGATTAGCCCCCATTCTCATTTCCGGGGAGGAATTGCCGAAGGGAAGCAACCACGAGAAATCGACTGACTAATCAACTTAGGGGTAACATCGTACGGGTCGGAACATGGAATGTCATAAGCCCTGAAGTGCAGGGGAAGGTAGGAAATCTGACAAGAAAAGGCGTAGCCTTAACCCAGATATAGCGGGAGTGAAATGGAAGGAAGGTGTAATTTTCCCCAAGTGTTAGCGGATTTCGTGACTATGTGTTTTCGCGCAGTAGCGCTGAGACGATTTTATCGCTGCTTAATAGGTAATCTATGTTACGTGGAGATTGTTTCTTTTGTGCTCATTTTTCGTAGTAATAACTATTTAATTTCATTGTGTTTATCATCACGACTAATCATACCTTTTTTCCTCAGCTTTCTTCATGAATCTGATAAATAAATCTGGCTTACTTTGTGTGGGGATGTCTGTTGGTGAATGACCGCATATTAACGGCACCAATCAGTGTAATATGTTTGGTTTGCTTTCAAAATAGAACCTGCATCTAAAATTTCCCTTTTAGCAAAACGAAGTCCTATAGGTTTTAGGCGTAAATCACATCCCAAAATTATACTCACCAACAGACAATGCCAGTTGCAAAGCCTAGCTTAAGATATATGAACCATGATGGTGGTAATTAAATTCCAAAAATCAAATCAAATATAAACTGCAATAATAATAATGATGATAATTAAACCATCACTATGAAAATGGCGACCATAAAAGGACTTATTTATGTACTTTAAACATAGCTGCGCTACAGCAACGGTTCCACGTAAATCAGACTAAGAACAGCCGACCAGTTGCAAAGGATAAAGTAATCTTTACCTAGGTTTCAATAGATATAAATCTATCTTCTTCAGAAGACGGCCTGGGGACAATGAACATCATAATATATATTAAGGTATGAAACTTGAGTCAAGAATAAAGTTTAACATATGTTAGGAAAATATTGTATTACAAGATGTGAGAAAGATTCTTGGTACTTACAGTATTATAACATGAAGTGATATGTCCTTATCGTTTAGGCAAACATCCGCATAGTTACATTAATCATATAAAATATAGCCCTGAAAACAGGGTTTGTCAAACAAATAAAATAGGTACATAGAAGTTGCAGAGCGCCTAAGCGACTGAGTAAAATCGGCCAGCGTAGTAGCACAGCGGCCACGGCAGGTGGCGCTCATGTCGCGAACTATGTGCCGATAGGCGTACTGAAGTAACATTTGAAACATCAATATTAAATGCGTTCTTAAATAGAGTGATAATAAATAAATTGGCAAGCATTTAACATTCCCGTTATGACATTGTGGGAGGTATAGGAACAATAACGTAGATACATACATCAAAAAGACAGGTGGCGCTTCCGCCGTGAGTTACATGCAGTGGTCTATATAGCCAAATATAAAGTTATATTACCATATTAGTGAAGCCCATAGAACGTATATAAGTCAAAACATCAAGAACAATCAGTAATGGCTTTTAAGAAAATTACGAGACCTGGTCTACAATCCAGTTACTACGTAATATAGAATAAGAGAAAATTACATGAGGGCCGCTGTAGTAGCAGCCGTACATCGTGAAAAGAACACATTATATAAACGGTAGTAAACTGGAAGATTTGAAAGTGCATTATAGCTTCCTGAGGAAATAGACTACTGAGGTTACTAGCATTAATGTTATATATTACACAGTACGGGTTTAAAGCCTTCGAAAAATTGTTTACAGGCAAGGTTCAACTGATCATTCAGAATATTGCCGTCTTTGAGCTCTAGATGTTTAAAAATAAATAGCTCTTCCCACAGATCTAGTCTCCGTCCTTTGACCTGTCTATGTAGGATAACCGTGTCTTCTAACTGTTTAGGCGTATGGCCGGTTATCAAGAGGTGTTCAGCAAAGGTAGAGTTGCGAATATTCGTTCCTTTTTTACCCAACAGATGTTCTTTATATCGTGTTTTCACAGCTCTGCCGGTTTGACCAATATAATAAGAGGGGCAGTTATTACAGGTTAGCTTGTAAATACCTGAATTAGAAAACCAGTCCCTGGCAATCTCTACTGACTGTACAAGATTTCTTTTTAAACTGTTATCTGTAGAAAAGGAGACGTTACAGTTATATTTTTTATTTAGAAGACGTTTAATCCTATACGATAAGTTACCCAGGAAAGGGATGGAAATAAATTTTTTAGTTTCTGTGGTATCCGTGGGGAGAATATTTCTCAAAGTCGAACATTTTTGGGAGATTTTCTTATTGAGCAGGTAATCGATCATATTCTTTATCACCTGCGGATCAAAAAAAAAAAGGAATTGAATGTCATCAAAGCGATTGCGGTTAATAATGGGTATAACCAGAATATGATCGATTACCTGCTCAATAAGAAAATCTCCCAAAAATGTTCGACTTTGAGAAATATTCTCCCCACGGATACCACAGAAACTAAAAAATTTATTTCCATCCCTTTCCTGGGTAACTTATCGTATAGGATTAAACGTCTTCTAAATAAAAAATATAACTGTAACGTCTCCTTTTCTACAGATAACAGTTTAAAAAGAAATCTTGTACAGTCAGTAGAGATTGCCAGGGACTGGTTTTCTAATTCAGGTATTTACAAGCTAACCTGTAATAACTGCCCCTCTTATTATATTGGTCAAACCGGCAGAGCTGTGAAAACACGATATAAAGAACATCTGTTGGGTAAAAAAGGAACGAATATTCGCAACTCTACCTTTGCTGAACACCTCTTGATAACCGGCCATACGCCTAAACAGTTAGAAGACACGGTTATCCTACATAGACAGGTCAAAGGACGGAGACTAGATCTGTGGGAAGAGCTATTTATTTTTAAACATCTAGAGCTCAAAGACGGCAATATTCTGAATGATCAGTTGAACCTTGCCTGTAAACAATTTTTCGAAGGCTTTAAACCCGTACTGTGTAATATATAACATTAATGCTAGTAACCTCAGTAGTCTATTTGCTCAGGAAGCTATAATGCACTTTCAAATCTTCCAGTTTACTACCGTTTATATAATGTGTTCTTTTCACGATGTACGGCTGCTACTACAGCGGCCCTCATGTAATTTTCTCTTATTCTATATTACGTAGTAACTGGATTGTAGACCAGGTCTCGTAATTTTCTTAAAAGCCATTACTGATTGTTCTTGATGTTTTGACTTATATACGTTCTATGGGCTTCACTAATATGGTAATATAACTTTTTTTTTTTTTTTTACTTTATTGTTATTTTAAAACCTGTACAATTCAGGTAGGCTGGCAGCGGCACATTACGCCGCTCTTCAGCCATAGCGTTTTACAAGAGTATGAAACATGGTGAATGACAATGAACAAAGTGACGGGCAAAAGAGAGAGGTCACAGAGACATAAAAAACACGGAGTCGTTCACAGGTGACGATAACAACACTGAAAACACGTTGGCACGGCGCACAAAACACTGGTGAGTCCGACGGCACAAGTGAACGTAGGAGTGGGACACAAAAAACACTATATGACGTCACACACACGAAGCACAAAAGGCGACGATCTCCGGCGCGCGAATGTTCACTATACGTGTGCGAGTCCGGGGACCTGCCAAGAGAGGAGGAGGAGGGAGGGGAGTGGGAGAGCGAGAGGGGAGAGCAGAGATGCCACGGGCAGGGGAGATAGGGGGAGGGAGGAAGGGGGAGAGGAAGCCCGGGGGAAGAGGGGGAAGGGAGGGGACAGGGAGATGGGAAAAGAGGGGAAGAGAAGAGAAGGGAGGGAGGGTGCCGAAAGGAAAGGACACGGGAAGTGGGGGGTGGGGCAGGGTCAAAGGTGATTGGAGGGGTAGATGGAGGGGACGAGGACATCATCAGGGAGAGGGAGCCGGCGGAAGCCACCTTGGGAGAGGGCATGGAGGGTGGAGAGATGGAGACCGGGTGGGACGTGCGAATACAGGCGCGGCAGCGGGCGGGGGTGGGAGAGGAGTGGGGAAACGAGCGGGTGAGGAGGATCAAGTTTACGTGAGGTGTACAGGATACGAATCCTTTCAAGGAAAAGGAGGAGGTGGGGGAAGGGGATGAGATCATACAGGATCCGCGTGGGGGAGGGGAGACGGATGCGATAGGCAAGGCGGAGAGCATGGCGTTCAAGGATTTGGAGGGATTTATAGAAGGTAGGGGGGGCGGAGATCCAGGCTGGATGGGTGTAACAAAGGATAGGGCGGATGAGGGATTTATAGGTGTGGAGGATTGTGGAGGGGTCCAGACCCCACATGCGGCCGGAAAGGAGCTTGAGGAGACGGAGTCGGGAACGTGCCTTGGCTTGGATTGTCTGGAGATGGGGAGTCCAGGAGAGGCGACGGTCGAGGGTGACGCCAAGGTACTTAAGGGTGGGAGTGAGGGCGATAGGACGGCCATAGACGGTGAGATAGAAATCAAGGAGGCGGAAGGAAGGGGTGGTTTTGCCTACAATGATCGCCTGGGTTTTGCAGGGATTGACCTTGAGCAACCACTGGTTGCACCAAGCGGTGAACCGGTCAAGATGGGATTGGAGAAGGCGTTGGGAGCGTTGCAGGGTGGGGGCAAGGGCGAGGAAGGCGGTGTCATCGGCAAACTGGAGGAGGTGGACGGGGGGCGACGGCGGCGGCATGTCCGCCGTGTACAAAAGGTACAGAAGGGGGGAGAGGACGGAGCCTTGGGGCACACCGGCGGAGGGGAAAAAGGTGTAGGAATCGGTGTTATGGATGGTGACATAGGAAGGACGGCGGGAGAGAAAGGAACCGATCAGACGGACGTAGTTAATGGGAAGGGCAAAGGTCTGGAGCTTGAAGAGGAGACCGGAATGCCAGACGCGGTCATAAGCGCGTTCGAGGTCAAGTGAGAGGAAGATGGCGGAGCGACGGGAATTAAGCTGTTCGGAAAGGAGATGAGTGAGGTGAAGGAGAAGATCGTCGGAAGAGAAGGATGGCCGAAAGCCACACTGGGTGACGGGAAGGAGGCGGTGCTGGCGGAGATGCTGGTGGATGCGGCGGGTGAGAATAGATTCTAGGACCTTGCTGAAGACCGAGGTAAGGCTGATGGGACGGTAGGAGGAGACTGCGGACGGCGGTTTGCCAGGTTTTAGGAACATGAGGATACGGGAGGTTTTCCACAGGTCGGGGTAGTAACCGGTGGACAGGACTACATTGTAGAGCCTGGCCAGGGTGGAGAGGAAAGAGACAGGAGCTTCACGAAGGTGACGGTAGGTGGCACGATCGTGACCAGGAGCGGTGTTGCGTTTTGTGCGGAGTGTATCAATGAGATCCTGTGTAGTGATAGGGGCATTGAGTTCCGTGTGTGTAATGTTGTCCAAGTACTGGAAGCCAGGAGCGAGGGGAGGGGAAGAGGTGTCAGTTCGATCGCGGACATCTGGGAAGAGGGAGTAATCGAACTGGGGATCATCGGGGACGGAAAATACATCGGAGAGGTAGGAGGCAAAGTGATTGGCCTTACTAAGGGAGTCAGGGAAAGGGTGATCATCATGGAGAAGAGGATAATAGGGGGAGGGTTTAGTTCCGGTAAGGCGACGGAAGGCCGACCAGAACTTGGACGAGTTGATTGGTAGGGTTGCATTTAAACGGGTGCATGTCTGTCGCCAGTCCCGGCGTTTCTTAGCCGCGAGCAAATTACGAACGTGTCGCTGGAGTTGCCGGTGGCGTCGTAGTGTGTCCGGGTCACGCGTGCGGAGGAAGGCACGGTAGAGACGACGGGATTCACGGAGGAGGAGAACGGCCTGTGGGGGTAAGGGAGGACGGTGGGGTTGGATGGCGACAGTAGGAACGTGGGCCTCCACGGCCTCAGACAAGGTCCGCTGGAGAAAGGAGGCGGCATGGGTGACATCATCAGGGTGGTGGTAGGTGAGAGGGTGGCTATCGACCTGGGTGGAAAGGGTATCCCGGTAGGCATTCCAGTCGGCTCGGGAATAGTCGTGGACATACTTAGGGGGAGGGTCAGTACGAGGGTCGGGGCGAGGGCGACGACCGTCTGAAACGGTGAGGAGGACAGGGAGATGGTCGCTACCAATAGGCTCCAGGACATCCACCGTGATGCGGCCAAGGAGGTTGGGGGAGGAGAGGATAACATCAGGAGTGGAGTTGGATTCAGGACGGGTATGCCGGGGGATGGGGACGAGGTCACCTTGAAGGGTGGAGAGGAACCGATGCCATCGCCGTAACTGGGCAGCGGAACGACTATGGATGTTGAGGTCGGCGGCGATCACGTAGGAGGAAAAGGTACGATCGACGTGGGAGAGGAAGTCGAAGGGAATAGGAGCGTTGGGGCGGACATAGATGGTGGCGCAGGTAACGGTAAGGCCGGGGAAGAAGAGACTAAGGATCAGGTGTTCGGTGGGGTCGGGAAGGAGAGGTTGGAGCCGAACGGGGATCTGGCGGTGGTGACCAATGGCAACTCCGCCACGCGCAATCGGGAGGGGATTATCGGAGCGGTGGAGGAGGTAGGGCGAAGTGTAGACTGTGTGTTGGGGTTGCAGGAAGGTTTCATTGAGGAGGAAGGCATCCACGCGGTGGGTGGCAAGGGTGTGCAGGAACAGGTTTTTGTTGGCAGGAAGGGAGCGTATGTTGTTGAAAAGGATATGTTGCTGTCGCGCCATGACTGGGATTTAAACGAGGGTGTCAAGACGGGAGAAGGTGAAATGGGCCTGGTTGTTGGAGTAGGTGGCGTACATCTTGAGTTGGAAGATGGAACGGGCAGCAAGGGAGATCTGCTGGAGGGTGTGAGGGCGCTGAAAGGGATGAACATTCTGGAGGACGATGGTGAGGAACCTGATGATGTCCTCAGCGGTGGGTGGGGGACGAAGGGAATTGCCAGGGGGTGTGGGGGCGTCCAGAGGACGGACAGGTACGGTGAGTTCAGGAGTGGTTGGAGGGGGTCGGGCTTTACACTTTTGGGAGTAGGTGGGATGAGGGAGATTGCAGGTATTACAGGAGGGAGGGGATTGGAGGTTAGGGCACTGCCGGAGGAAGTGCGCCTGCCGACAATGCGGGCAGGTGGGGGCCTCGCGGCACTCAGCTGTGGGGTGCGCATTATAGCGCAGACACCTCTGGCAGCGCAGGGATTGAGGAGGGGAACGGGAAGGGTCGACCTTGTACCGCTGGTGGAAGAGGAGGGCACCCTCCTTCAGGAGACGGTCAATGGAGGGGGCGTCCTCAGAGAAAACCCGCATAAGGCGGGTGGGGCCGGCCGAGTTGAAAATGCGGCGGACCGCCCGCACCTCCAGCGTGGGATGGGCCTGGAGCTCAGCCAACACCTCCTCCTCCGTGATCGACGGACTGAGCCGCGTGATCACGGCGGTGAGGGTCGGCGGGCGACGCGGGGGTTGGGGTTGGCGGGTAGGAGATGGAGAAGGAGCAGGGGTAAGGGAGGCGTTGGGACCAAAACGGGTGATGGGGAGACGGGAGAGGATGTCAGTATGGAGGGTTGGGCTGGGGGAGGAGATGAGAACAGAATCTCGGCGAGGAGTGAGGAGGGAGATGGGGGCACCAGGACAATGCTGGCGAAGGAAGAGGGTGAGGTTCCGGGCTTCAAGGAGAGAGGGATCAGGACGGGAGAGGAGGTAGCGGTAGGAGGAAGGGAGAGAGGAGGAGGATGAGGGGGCAGGGACAGGCGGGGAGACTTCCATGGCATCAAGGGTGGGGGAAGGAGGACGAGGTGCAGCCTTTTTGGAAGCAGAGGAAGCAGGGGTGCCACCGGGGCGCTTGACGGCGGTGGAGGAGGTGTGGGGGATGGGAACAACGGGAATGTGGCGGGGAGGGGCAGGTCCCGGGGCCGGAGTCAGCGCCGGAGAGGGTGACGGTGACGGTGAAGGCGACGATGACGATGACGGCGGCAGAGGCGGCGGTGATGGCGAAGGTGACGGGGAGAGCTGGGCGTGGGCAGTGGCCCGACGGGCCACCACCCGAGCTGGAGCTGCAGTGACAGGCTGGGGGAGTGGGGGGAAGGGATCAGAACGAGAGGAGCGGGAGGAAGAAGCGGGAGAGGGGGCGACAAAGATAGAGGGTGAAGGGACAGTGAGGAGAGGTGGAATGGAAGGAGGGAGGTGGGACTGGGCACACCAAGTTATAGTGGTGGAGGCGGCGGAAGGGGAGGTATAGACAATGGCGGTGGTGGTAGTAGTGACAGTGGTGGTGGGGGCGGACATGACGGGAGAGAGAAACAAGAACGAACAGAACGAAGAGGAGAGGACAGAAACCGGGGACAGACAAAGACGAAGACGGATGAAGACGAAGACGGCCGTAGACCAGGGTCAGGACGGCGGCGATGGTGGCGACCAGGCGGCACCGGATGGCGGCGGCGGCGGCGGCGGCGGCGGGCACCGGCGGCGGCGGCGGCGGCGGCGGCGGCGGCGGCGAGCACCGGCAGGCGGCGGGCACCGGCGGCGGCGGCGGCGGCGAGCACCGGCAGGCGGCGGCGGCGGGCACCGGCAGGCGGCGACCAGGCGGGGGCGGCGAGCCCCGGCAGGCGGCGACCAGGCGGGGGCGACGGGCGACGAGCCCCGGCAGGCGGCGACCAGGCGGCGGCGGCGGCAAACAGACGACACGGCAAGGATCTTCCACGTCGAAGGCGCACCCTGAGAGTAGCCCAGGCAGTGAAACTCTTCGATGAAGAAGAGAGGGAATCCAACCCTCGAATGGGTAATATAACTTTATATTTGGCTATATAGACCACTGCATGTAACTCACGGCGGAAGCGCCACCTGTCTTTTTGATGTATGTATCTACGTTATTGTTCCTATACCTCCCACAATGTCATAACGGGAATGTTAAATGCTTGCCAATTTATTTATTATCACTCTATTTAAGAACGCATTTAATATTGATGTTTCAAATGTTACTTCAGTACGCCTATCGGCACATAGTTCGCGACATGAGCGCCACCTGCCGTGGCCGCTGTGCTACTACGCTGGCCGATTTTACTCAGTCGCTTAGGCGCTCTGCAACTTCTATGTACCTATTTTATTTGTTTGACAAACCCTGTTTTCAGGGCTATATTTTATATGATTAATGTAACTATGCGGATGTTTGCCTAAACGATAAGGACATATCACTTCATGTTATAATACTGTAAGTACCAAGAATCTTTCTCACATCTTGTAATACAATATTTTCCTAACATATGTTAAACTTTATTCTTGACTCAAGTTTCATACCTTAATATATATTACGATGTTCATTGTCCCCAGGCCGTCTTCTGAAGAAGATAGATTTATATCTATTGAAACCTAGGTAAAGATTACTTTATCCTTTGCAACTGGTCGGCTGTTCTTAGTCGGACTTATTTATGTTTGCATATATGTATAATTGTAAATTTGGTATCTATAAAAAGTTTGTGTATTTCTGTTACACGAAAAACCACTGTAACGAGATACGAGACAATTTCAATGAGCTGGGTAATACGAGACCTGGAGCGCGATCCCGAAAAAAAAAAAAAATCACGACTGGAGACGTTGCTGAAGCGCAGTAAGAAAGGAGGTAAGGACATTACTGTTTTCCTTTGCCCTGGTGTGCAAAAGTCAGTTAGGGTGTGTTAAATTCTAAAAAACGTTGCTCACAATAGCCTGCAAATTTTTTTTGTGTATTTTGCAAAACGTAATGCCGGCAAGATGGCCGCTTTCTAGAACGACTGAGAATCGTTGCTAGATTGTTTTATTGTAAAGCGCTATAATTCTTACTAAATAACATTTTCCGCATGTAAATTGAGGAGAATTAACGGCCAATTTTATTAAATTCAGTGAGTCGTATTTTTTTTAAAAATTCATGTGCAAAGTCGGTAGAAACATTAAAATGGCTACACTGCCTGGAGTAGAATCATAAGTTGACAGTGACGAGCAAAATATGGCGAGTGACGAAACTCAAAATTATGAATTATTGGCGGGTGAAAATGCACCTACGGCCGAACATACTGAAGAAACCCCCCCCCCCCCCTTAGAGTGAATTAGTACCTACTAATTTCGCGGAACTGTGCACATTTTTCAGATAACGGATGCAATGTTTACATCGCGCTGTTCATGAACACATTATCGAAGTTCAGGAAAGTGTAACAGATAGTTTAGAAGCAAAACTGCAAAATATGACTGACAATTTAGATGCAACACAGCAAAATGTGACTGACAGTTTAAATACAAAACTGCAAATTGCAGCCATTGAAATCGAAACTATTATGAACGGTTTTTTAGAAGCAAAACTACAAAATGTGACTGACAGTTTGGATGCATAACTTCAAAATCAGACTGACAGTTTAACCAGAAAAATTCAAACTGCAACCATTGAAATTCAAAATATTATGACAACATTAGTAAATGAAAATTTGAACGCCATAGCCCATCAGATACAGGAAATTGTCGCCACACAAATTCGTGACGACCTTGATAGAAAATTCAGTAAACCTGAAACTAACTTCAAAAATATTAGTGATTTGTCCGAAGCTCTCAATGATGTAACCAAGCGGGTAGCCCAAGTTAATGCATCACAAAGAACATTAGAAAATTCTGATCAGCTAATAGCTACACAGGTACAGACACTCGCTATCGAACAGGAGAAATCTGTAAAGGCGAAGTTTGTAGAGAAAGGCACTCAGTTTACTCTTGACTTCGTAAATTGGTTCAACATGAAAGACGACCAATTTCAAGAATGTTTACGGAACGAACTGCCTGTAACCGTAAAGAAAGTGACAAACGAAGCTTTGTCTGCAGCAAACTTGTTGGGTGAAAACACCGAACACGTTTGTGAATGGAAACAGACACTTATACAAGATGTAGACACATTAAAAAGGGAGCTGGTAGCGATAAAAGACGCACCAGGTGAGACTGATTTATGTGTCAATACGTTGCCAGAGACGCAGACCGTAACATCTCGAGCAGCAACACCTAACAGCTGTTCGGCAACCCGTTCACGTAGCTTGTGTACAGGGGGCTGCCAGTTCTCTTACTAACATACTTGAGAGTTTACTAAAATAAAGACGATTCCAAAGTTTTACATCGGATCGCAAAACACCACACCCTGTCATTTTTAGCAAAAGCTTCCGTGGTATACAACCAAAGTCATGAAACGACAAACAGAAAACGATAAACGGAAAATACATATTCAAGGTGATGGGGCCTTATGGGGGAGTGAAGTAATAGATTATTGCGATACTTATGAGGAATTCGAGAAATCTTTCCTAAGTAAGTATTGGCCAGCAAAAACGCAAGAACGTTTAAGGAGTGAGATATATAATCCCGAGATGTACAATAGTAAAGCAGGTACACTGCGTAAATATTTTGAGAAGTACACAAATAAGACGAAATACTGGGGTAAACCAATGCTCAAACAAGAAGTCAAATGGCTTTTAAAATCAAAATTACCATATCAATAAAAGAAAAACTACTTCATGCATGGTATGAGATGTAGAACTTTTCATGTAAACGCCTGATTCTATCGACCTGTTGCATGAAGAAACGAAACTGAACGGGGGCAGCAATGCTCAAGTATCGAGGAACAACAGTAATAACTATTACCAGTATCACAATGAAAACGGTAATGGTAACAAAAATGGGAATAATTTGCCTCAATCTCACAATGATAATAATAACCTAGGACCAATGGATGGGAGAAGTTCTCCTCTTTTCAATAAGAGGCGTAGGCATGACAACAGGTATCATCCAGGGTACAGTAATCACAATAGTAATAACAGTAATCAACCAAACCGCTGGAAACCGATACCGCAGCAGCCGAACAGTAGCTGTTATCCGAACACAGGAACCAATACACAATCAGCTGGCGCTCCTGCACCACCGAACAGTGCCGCTGAACACAATAATTCTGGACAAAACTGGAGCCAACAGCCACCAGTAAGAATTATAGAAGTGGTTGGCAACACTACGCCCAGCACTTCAGAGGCGTTAAACTAAATGCGACCTCATGCAGCCCTCAAATGGCGGTCGTGGAGGAATCAGGGGGCAAATGTCGTGAGAGCGTGTATTTAATAAGATATAATCACGGAAAGATCTGAGTGATGAACTTTGCGAAGGAAACCATTTGTGTAAACTAACAGAAAAGGAAACAATCCAAGCTTCATTTCTACAAATTGTATGGCTTCAGAATTCTATAATAAGATTTGCGAACTTCAGACACCACAACGTTGCCGGTACACAATTCTAGGATCATTGGTGCGTTTGGAAATAAGTCAGAGGGAGCACGTATACAGATTCATGTATTACTTGAGGCAGGTAATGGAGCTATAAAGAGCACATTCCTGGTTTCTGAAGGTTTATCAGTGAGCTGCATATGGGGTGTAGGTTTCTTACAAGAAAGGGATGCAGTAATTGATCTTTCTTGTGCCAAATGTGAGTTAAATGTGATTGGGTAGGGGATAGCCCTACCACTCATTAAAAGCAAGCCAGTTCACAGTAAGTAATGTCAAGGACTCCGAATCAAATACATAAAACCAGAGGTAATTTTATGTGACAATCAATTTCATATGTTGCCAGATGAAACACAGCCCACTCAGCAGAAATTTGACGTACAGTCTTGCAAACAGGAAATACGAAGCTAAGTTTATCAATCAGTTTATTTAAACACTGTACAACAAAACGAACTGATTAACCTTTTAAACGAATGTATATCTGTTTTTATGCTAAGCCCGGTATAATTAAAGGATAAGTGTATACAATGCAAGTAAAGCTTCATGAAACATTTTGCCACTCTACCTATTCTGTCCCGTGGGCCAACACAGGAGCTGTATCGAATGAAATCCGTCGCTTGTTACAACAAGATACAAAGAAATATTTTACTGAGTAAACATTTCCTAGAGTGGATGTAACTATGTAAATATTATGAGAATTTGTAAATATGTTAGTATGTAAGACTTTTCACAGTGTACATAGTAGTCTTAAGACAAATTTATTTTGTTCATGTGCATAAGTAGATCTTAAGTAAACCTTTTGATGAACAATGAACTTTCACATTAGTAGTAGAAGTTCATAAACAATCTTTTAAGTAAAGTCATTTCATTAATATTATGAAGAAGAAAATAACAAGAATCTTATTTTGACGTAATCTTAGTACCATTGTCATTGAGGCAATTATTCCATTTATTTTGCTGTCCAATTCTAAGTAAAGAAAGTAAGGCAGAGGCCATGCTGATGATAAAGTTTTTCTATAAGTAAATTTTAACATTTGTCCAGATGCAACGATTAGTACGATAAAATAATTTTCTGTTTATGCCTAGCATGCAGTTTGCAAACATAAACAGCAAGCTATTGTGGGTCGTGTTTTAAAGTGAAGTGATAAAAATATTGATATTTTACTCCGCTAGTATTGAAATGGAAACATTGTGCCATAAGCAGATATGTATTCTACACTAATTCTCGTGACTATTTTCAACGGTACACACCAGTTTGTGTGAAGTAAAAACAGTCAGGAATATCCTTAGCTCCAGTACTAATGAATAAACTCGCTTTACACACTGACAAAACACTGTACCGTAAACAGCCACACAACGAAATTAATGGCTCAAATGGCTCTGAGCACTATGGGACTCAACTGCTGAGGTCATTAGTCCCCTAGAACTTAGAACTAGTTAAACCTAACTAACCTAAGGACATCACAAACATCCATGCCCGAGGCAGGATTCGAACCTTCGACCGTAGCGGTCTTGCGGTTCCAGACTGCAGCGCCTTTAACCGCACGGCCACTTCGGCCGGCGAAATTAATGTCGCGAAGAATTGTAAGAGGAAAAAGTTAGAAAGCTATAGAACATAAACACTATGTAAATGATACAGCTGGTACCTGCAACAGAGTACATAAGCTGTGGGATTTTTCTATGCGCACATTTGTAAGTAACATAACAGGTACCGACATGGCCTGAGTAATAAGTTGTCAATGGCAAACAAAACAGTGATAAAGTAGTGCACGTAAATTTCCATTTCACGGGAGACTCTTCTTTCAAGAGCAAAATGAAATACGTGCTATCAAGGTACGTTGTACACATGATAATACAATTTCTCCTGGTGAAATAAATACATACACACTGTACTGACGTCGATTGGACGGCACTCTTAGTGGTAAGTGAATTGAATTTGTGTACTCAACCAGATGACAGCACTGAAGTGGAACACAGTGAAGTGTTGTTACTTGAAACTCAGATAGTGTGTATCGGGCATAAACTGTGGAACAGATTGTAGCGTTGGAACTTTATGAACGTGATGTCACGTGTGACTATTACTTGCCGACACGAAGCTAAGCGCTTAAGAAACGAAAACTTTGATAAACACTTTACAAACATGTGTAACGTACGATATTCTGCGCACATTAATGTATACGCGGAAACCGAAACTAACATGAACGTGTTTGTGCAGTAACGATGTTGATGACAACTGACAGTAAAGTGCATGAACAAAAGCCATACATTAGACCTTTTGTATCACAACATAAATATGCATACTACGTAACCCACAGCTGTGACCGAACAAACTGATGTAAATTAGTGTTGCAGGTGATTACAACTACTTACTAATAAAATTCTTTTAGGAAATGTGTATTAAAAAATTGTATTACTGGCCCCAATCTACGAATGTTTCATGTAATCTCTGTATCCTGAGCTGACTGGATCCTGTCGAGAACAGCCGGTCCAGAACTCCCCACTCTTCTTTCTCCATCGCAGATGGTAGTGGCGCACACGTATGCAGATTTGTCAACATGGCGAGCACGCCACCACGGTGACCGCTCTACATCACAGCAACGGCGAATGCTGCAGCATGACTGACTTCGCCTACAATGCGTCGCCATTACCACCGTCAAACAAGAATGAATAATGTACAACTCAGTGATTACTACAAACTGTCAAAAGGGCTAAAAATTACTACCTTAATGTTTTTTCTAAAGATGTAATTTGTTCATCTTGTACTAAATGATCTGATTTTGTCAACGTGTAATGTTTTAAATTCTGTGAGGAAGGAATTGGATGCCTATGCCTTTCTTGTTGTTTCTCCAGGTTCCGGCAGGATCGCATCCGAATGGGGAGGCAAATTACATTCCTGGCGATGCTAAAACAGGCTCCAGCTCAAACGAATGAAATGATGAAAGAAAAAGGACAACCCAATGACTAAAACTTAATGAAGCGATGTGAATTTTTTAAACTTTGTACAACTTTAAAAACTTTTAAAAATTTAGGGGGTTGTGTAATGTTCCCCAAGTGTTAGTGAATTTCGTGACTCTGTGTTTTCGCGCAGTAGCGCTTAAACGATTTTATCGCTGCTTAATAGACACTGTGATTACAATAAAACCTCTTTGTAATTCCATTATCTTTGTTAAATGAACCGGACCGGCAATCTTTTGTTCTCTCTCTTCCTGTTCAGCCATTCTCCGGTACGGTCGCAGTAATCTGTCTTACGTGGAGATTGTTTCTTTTGTGCTCATTTTGCGTAATAATAACTATTTAATTTCATTGTGTTTATCATTACAACTAATCACACATTTTTTCTTCAGCTATTTTCATGAATTTGATAAGTAAATATGGCTTACTTTGTGTGGGGATGTCTGTTGGTGAAGACCACATATTAACGGCACCAATCAGTGAAATACGTTTGGTTTGCTTTCAAAACAGAACCTGCATCTAAAATTTCACTTTTATTAAAACGAAGTCTGATAGTTTTTAGGCGTAAATCACGTCCCAAAATTATACTCCCCAACAGACAATCCCGATAGAGGAGCCTAGCTAAAGAAATATGAATCATGATGTTGGTAATTAAATTCTAAACATAAAATCAAATATAAAATACAAAAATAATAATGATAATAATAATAAAACCACCACCATTTAAAGGTTCCTGGTCAAACGAATATAATGTGGATGGTAGCAGAAAATAGTGTTACAGGAGTAGGATTCGTCGTGACTACGAAGGTTGGGTAGAGAATACGTTGTTGTGGACAGTTCAGTGATAGGATTATTCCCATCAGCACTGACAGCAAATCAACGCCAACAAGAGTTTGGCTGAACATGCCGATATCGTGAGCAGAAGACAAAGATGGAGAGAGTATTTGAGGATGCTGAAAGACTAATTCAGCATGTAAAGGGAAATGGAAAGCTGAAGATTGTGGTTGATTGTGAGGCTATAATAGGGGAAGCAGTAGAAGACAGAGTACCAAAGAATATTGGTTAGGTACTAGGAGTAAGAGAGGAGACAGACTAATTGAGCTCTAAAACAAATTTCAATCCACAATAGCTAACGAACTTCTCCAAAATCATAACAGGGGGATTTGTCATTGGGAAAAAAATGGTTCAAATGGCTACGAGCACTACGAGACTTAACATCTGAGGTCATTAGTCCCCTAGAACTTAGAACTACTTAAACCTAACTAACCTAAGGACATCACACATCCATGCCCGAGACAGGATTCGAATTTGCGACCGTAACGGTCGCGCGGTTCCAGACTGTAGCGCCTAGAACCGTATCATTGGAAAATACCTACTGAAATGCGAAGATTCCAGGTGGCTTACCCCTTCGGCAGACAGAGATTCCGAAATTAGGTATGACGATCATGATGATGATGAATAAGCTGACATTTAAGAGAATCGTCGGGAAGAATCAGTGTGGAATGAAGTGAAGTACTGAGTTACTGAGAAATAGGAGGTGCCTTTGAAGTTCTCCAAGGTTGTAGGTTTGCGATAATGAATAGCAAATAGGCAGTTTGTTGAAAGATAAACAGGAGTCTCTAAATAGGGCAGTCACAGAAGATGGACCAGACAGATATAGATACAAGATAACTGGGAAGAAATTATGGTTAATAAAAGAAATGCTTCACTGATCGACGAAAGAAGGAAGTATAAAAATGCTCAGGAAATTATAGGAATGCAAAGGCGTAACTCACTTAGAAATGAAGTAAAAAGAAACTGTAGGGAAACGAAGGCGAAATGGCTGCAGGAAAATTACGAAAAAATTATAGCAAAAATGATCGTATCAAGGGTTGATTTAACACATAGGAAAGTCATAACCATCGGCGGTATTAAAAGCAAAGGCGTCATCATTTAGGAAAGAAGAAGAATTCCGTTGTTAAATTGCAGAGGAGAGAGCAGGGAGGTGGAAATAGCACGTTCAAAGTCTCTAAGGGGGATAGAACTATCGTGACTTGCTATAAATAGAATTGGGAGTGGGTAGGGAAGATATACAGTCCTAGGAAACGAACTCGTCGCCCCAGCAGGGGAATATTTTATTGGCATATTCTTGAGGACGAATGCAACACACGGTCACACAGACAGAGCCATACGTACGTGAGTAGAGTCAACAGAGAGTGCAAAATGTCAATGCTAGTACTATGTATACGCTTCTTTTGCAGCAATGCAGGCTGCAGTTCTCCCATGGTGACGATCGTAGAGGTACTGAATATAGTCTTGCGGAATGGCCTGTCATGCAATCTCCACCTGGTGCCTCAGTTGTGCCAGAGTTCGTGTCGGACGTGCAGACCGCGCTAGATGACGTTTCAACCAGTCACAAACATGTTCAATGGAAGACAGATCCGGGATCGTGCTGGCCAAGGTAGTTGACGTACACCTTCAAGAGCACGCTTGGTGGCATGGGATACATATGGACGTACATTGTTCTGTTAGAAAAGCACATCACCTTGCCAGTCCATGAACAGTAGTATGATGAGTTGGATGATGGTTTGAACGTACCGTGCACTGTTCAATGTTGTCTCGACGATCACCAGAGGATTATGGCCAGTGAAGGAATTGCTCCTCACACCATGATTCTGAGTGTTGGCCCTCTGTGCCTCAGTCGTATACACTCCTGAATTTGGCGCTTACCTGCACGACGCCACACACGTGTATGACCATCACTGGCACCAAGGCATCTACATCTACATTTATACTCCGCAAGCCACCCAACGGTGTGTAGCGGAGGGCACTTTACGTGCAACTGTCATTATCTGCCTTTCCTGTTCCAGTCGCGTATGGTTCGCGGGAAGAACGACTGCCGGAAAGCCTCCGTGCGCGCTCGAATCTCTCTAAATTTACATTCGTGATCTCCTCGGGAGGTGTAAGTAGGGGGAAGCAATATATTCGATACCTCATACAGAAACGCACCCTCTCGAAACCTGGACAGCAAGCTACACCGCGACGCACAGCTCCTCTCTTGCAGAGTCTGCCACTTGAGTTTGCTAAACAACTCCGTAACGCTATCACGCTTACCAGATAACCCTGTGACGAAACGCGCCGCTCTTCTTTGGATCTTCTCTATCTCCTCTGTCAACCCGACCTGGTAAGGATCCGACACTGATGAGCAATACTCAAGTATAGGTCGAACGAGTGTTTTGTAAGCCACCTCCTTTGTTGATGGGCTGTATTTTCTAAGGACTCTCCCAATGAATCTCAACCTGGCACCCGCCTTACCAACAATTAATTTTATATGATCATTCCACTTCAAATCGTTCCGTACGTATACTCCCAGATATTTTACAGAAGTAACTACTACCAGTGTTTGTTTCGCTATCATATAATCGTTCAATAAAGGATCCATCTCTCTGTGTATTCGCAAAACATTTCGTTTGTGTACGTTAAGGGTCAGTTGCCACACCCTGCACCAAGTGCCTATCCGCTGCAGATCTTCCTGCATTTCGCTGCAATTTTCTAATGCTGCAACTTCTGTGTATACTACAGCATCATCCGCGAAAAGCCGCATGAAACTTCCGACACTATCTACTAGGTCATCACTGAAGACGACACGTCTCAATTAGATCTTCCATAAACGCCTATCGCGACACCACTGGAGGCGGGGGTGAATGATGTTGAGGTGTGAGTGGAAGACGCCCTAACGGTACGTGGGACCGTAGCCCTGCTTCATGGAGACGGTTGCGAATGGTTCTTGCTGATACCCCTGGAGCAAAGGCGTCCCTAAATTGTTGTGAAGTGTCGATGCGGTCCAGTACGACACTTCGTAGGATGCGACGGTCTTGGCGAGCATCTGTGCGTTGACACCGTCCGGACCCAGGTCGGCGGGCATGTGCACCTTCTGCTGATCACTGGCGACACCATCGATCCACTATGGAGACCTCACGCCCATGTGTTGCGCAATTCTGTGGTACGTCCACCGCTCCTGCTGCAGGCCCACTACACGCCCTCGCACAAACGGTTCACGTACACGTTGTCGCGGGATGCTAACAATGCTGCAGACACAGATGGAGCTCCGTATGCCACAGGAAAGTCTCTGCCACTGGCTCTGGTGATGACGAACCGCTACACAGGTAGCAACATGCGACGGCCAATAAGGCGGTTCCAGGTGTGCGCTGCGCGTTTGGCCATCGCATGCACCGCCCTCTCGTAGTGACCAGTGCAAGTATGGCGGGTCTTATTCACTTGTGTCAGTGAGTTCGTTTCCATTTTCGAAGAATGTAGGTTAGTTTAACAAGGCTTAGGAAGACAAATATGGTAGCAGGCGTAGGTAAAGCTCACACGGTATTTCTAAAAGGATTGGGAAAAACGGCAGCCAATGGGCTATTCATGTTGGCTTGTAGAACCTAGCAATCTGGAGAAATACCGTCAGACTTGTAGAAAATTATCAGATACACAGTCCCGAAAACACCAAGGGAAGGTGAGTATGAGAACTATCGGTCAATCTGCTTAACGTATCACGCATACAAATTTTTGGCAAGAATGAAATATAGAAGAATGAAAAAGAAAGTTGATCTATTAGGCTACAGTCAGTATGGTATTAGGAAACGTAAAGGCAGCAGAGAGGAAAAATTGAGGTTGCACTTGATAATAGAAGCAAGTCCCACTCCACCCAAACTTGGTGCACATGTCACTTAATTCCAGGAAAAAAGTCGCTGTGGAGAAAGAGCCGCCTACCTGTCAAGAGGGTGGGGGGCGAGATAGAAGCGTAAGACAGGAGACGCGAATACCTATTCACCCAGTATTTGAGAATGAGAGCATTTAATGACCTGCAATAAATTTTACACACAATTTCAGACCTTTATGAATTCTTTTATTGCTTACTACCCTCACAAAATGATGCAAGGAAAAAAATTTATGGCGTATAACATCTTCACTGTTAATGTCGTAAGACTGTTGCACCAGACACAACGCTTTATTTTATTTCTTTACAACTAACTGTCTACATATAGCAGTGACAGTAGCTGTAAAATATCATTTTACGACACATAATTCGAAATATATGACGTGACAAACAGTAAACGGAACTGATTTGTTGTTAAAAATTGACAAGGGCATATATCCAGAAGAGGAATATGAAATCGTTTTACCAGGTAATTTACGAGGTCGTACTGTATTTTCACCTGAAGACCTCATAATACTTTAGAAAGTGTGTAGTACAAGACACTTACTGAATTGAAGAATATTACGCGAATTAGGGAAAATATTTCTTCTTTGAAAAAGTCTGTTACTCCTTGACTATTGAACTTTATTATATTTGCGAAAATACTTTTATTCGTTGATGTTCCCTATGTCATACGATTCAAAGTAACGAGTTCAATGCTTATACAACTTCTATTTGCTTAGTCCATACTTCTACACTATTTGTCACATAATGGACACATTGTTTAATGTCTATTTCAATAGCACGCTGCATAGAAGCGCGCTCTTGCCCAACCCCCTCTGTACGTACGTACTGTTCGACAGCGACGCATCGCGCACTGTTTGGGGGGAGGGGAGGGGGGGAGGGGATGCGGAGCAGGGACCACATCACGAGTTATGCTTACCTAAACAGCCAGAAGATACGTGAGGGCAGCTGACGTCATTTCACATGCTTATAGCTTACTTATCTTCGCTCGTCATACGAAACTAGTGACAGGTGAGTGCAACATCCAATATTTCCGTTCTGTGACGGTCGGAAGGCTAGCCTAATCATTTTTTGTGAACGTCCATTGGTGTGACATGAGGTAACCTTGGCCGTAAAAGGCATTCGGTCAGAAAAGACGCTTCAGCCGTTAAGAGATAAGGTCACTCTATGTGTGACTGATCACAAAGTCTCCTTTATCCCAAGGAGAACCAGCGCAGTATAGTAAGACTTCCTCAAAGCATTTATGGTCAATCCAGGTGTTATAGATACGAAACGGATTTGGGGAATTAGCTGAGTCTGCCATTATTATCTTTATTGTGTTGACTGTTGAGCTATTTTCCTTGTTGCATTTTCACTACTTAATATGTTTTACATTACGAGTTGTTCCTAAAATCAGATTTAATTTTCCAGCCCATTTGCACTAGGCATTGGGATACAACTCAGTCATATGTTCATTATTTTGAGGTTAGCAAGTCTTTATTGCTGTTTATGAGCGAAGTAGCACAGGACACTTGACTTATTTTCTAGGACGGTAGTTCCAATCCCCACCGAAAGATCAAATGTCAGTTTTGTGTCATTTTCCTAAATTGTTTAACGTGAATATTGCGATAGTTCCTTTCTAAGGTCATGGCCGTCGTCCGCTTCGTCTTATCTTGCTGTCTGAATGGAGCTCAAGCGTAAAGTCGAGTGAGGAAATATGATGCTGCCCTTATTTGATAGCATTCTCCTAAGCATATAGTGATTTTGTGAAACGCGTAGAGAATTTGTACAGGTGCTTCGAAACTGAAATTTCGAAATCGGTCGTGATAAAAACCAAGGTAAGAAGAGTAGTTCTTCCACAAATCAAGCCGCCGTACTGAAGATTTTTCAGCTGCACGACCGACATTGTACCTTCGATGAGCTAGAGGACATTTTTTGGGCTGAGTTTTATGAATACTAGATTAGAAATGAGTGGTCCATGCCTTAGGAAGAGTAGGGTTCAGGTGTTTCTAAGAGGTTCATCTCGTTCTGCTATAGGTTACACAAGAATGAAGATAGTATTTTCGGGTAAATCTTAACTTACGAATAGGAATAGAAAGTTTATTTTTCCAAAGAACCATCCGACTTGAGTAGTGTTCATCTTTTTGTGTATACACATACACATTTGGTCTACTTTTTTCGTTTACGTCCATTATAAATATTTTCTTTTATATTTCACGGATGTTCAGTGTGGTCTCCAACGTATGCACAATAAACAGCCAGACGACTTCAAACTGTTCCCATATTATGGCGAGCTTCTCAGGAGCTGCTGCATTCGTACGTGGGGTGACAGTTCGCCCACAGGGTTCGCCTGAAGGGTATGCACGCAGACTGACTCTTTCACAACACCCTTCCTCCAAAATACACTCCTGGAAATGGAAAAAAGAACACATTGACACCGGTGTGTCAGACCCACCATACTTGCTCCGGACACTGCAAGAGGGCTGTACAAGCAATGATCACACGCACGGCACAGCGGACACACCAGGAACCGCGGTGTTGGCCGTCGAATGGCGCTAGCTGCGCAGCATTCGTGCACCGCCGCCGTCAGTGTCAGCCAGTTTGCCGTGGCATACGGAGCTCCATTGCAGTCTTTAACACTGGTAGCATGCCGCGACAGCGTGGACGTGAACCGTATGTACAGTTGACGGACTTTGAGCGAGGGCGTATAGTGGGCATGCGGGAGGCCGGGTGGACGTACCGCCGAATTGCTCAACACGTGGGGCGTGAGGTCTCCACAGTAAATCGATGTTGTCGCCAGTGGTCGGCGGAAGGTGCACGTGCCCGTCGACCTGGGACCGGACCGCAGCGACGCACGGATGCACGCCAAGACCGTAGGATCCTACGCAGTGCCGTAGGGGACCGCACCGCCACTTCCCAGCAAATTAGGGACACTGTTGCTCCTGGGGTATCGGCGAGGACCATTCGCAACCGTCTCCATGAAGCTGGGCTACGGTCCCGCACACCGTTAGGCCGTCTTCCGCTCACGCCCCAACATCGTGCAGCCCGCCTCCAGTGGTGTCGCGACAGGCGTGAATGGAGGGACGAATGGAGACGTGTCGTCTTCAGCGATGAGAGTCGCTTCTGCCTTGGTGCCAATGATGGTCGTATGCGTGTTTGGCGCCGTGCAGGTGAGCGCCACAATCAGGACTGCATACGACCGAGGCACACAGGGCCAACACCCGGCATCATGGTGTGGGGAGCGATCTCCTACACTGGCCGTACACCACTGGTGATCGTCGAGGGGACACTGAATAGTGCACGGTACATCCAGACCGTCATCGAACCCATCGTTCTACCATTCCTAGACCGGCAAGGGAACTTGCTGTTCCAACAGGACAATGCACGTCCGCATGTATCCCGTACCACCCAATGTGCTCTAGAAGGTGTAAGTCAACTACCCTGGCCAGCAAGATCTCCGGATCTGTCCCCCATTGAGCATGTTTGGGACTGGATGAAGAGTCGTCTCACGCGGTCTGCACGTCCAGCACAAACGCTGGTCCAGCTGAGGCGCCAGGTGGAAATGGCATGGCAAGCCGTTCCACAGGACTACATCCAGCATCTCTACGATCGTCTCCATGGGAGAATAGCAGCCTGCATTGCTGCGAAAGGTGGATATACACTGTACTAGTGCCGACATTGTGCATGCTCTGTTGCCTGTGTCTATGTGCCTGTGGGTCTGTCAGTGTGATCATGTGATGTATCTGACCCCAGGAATGTGTCAATGAAGTTTCCCCTTCCTGGGACAATGAATTCACGGTGTTCTTATTTCAATTTCCAGGAGTGTATTTGCATATCATTAGATCAGGTGGCCTTTGACGGTAATGATGCACTGGAACGACCGTACGACTCTTCCTGTCGATCTATCGTTGAAACAGCTCATTGTTAAGAAATGTCCTTCCAAGCAGGTGGCAATGCGGTGACGCTTCGCTGTACTAAAAAATGAAATTTTCGGCCTGTTCTTGCATCTCAGAATAAAACGAGGTGTCCAACATTTCCACGAACTTGTTTCGTGTTACAGTCTTACGCGAAGAAAGAGGGCCGTAAATATTTTCTATGGAAACCCGTGAATCTTTGTCGTGCTCGACTAAGGTTTGCGGCTGCTGTGTTCCTCACATTCTTGGTTTTTGCTAGTTCACTTTTCTGTGTAAATGGAACTTATTCTCGTCTCTGGACACTCCACTGATTGGAATTCTTACCTAGAGTCTCCCTGCAGAGACTGATTTTAAGAAATTGACACATTATTGTTTGCACCGTTCCTTTTATATTTTCGGTAATATGAAATGAGAGAGTGTAAATAAATGTTTTTAACTTGTACGTTGATCTATATAGTTTTGCCTCTGTCTGAAATTTAGCCCAGCGTTACATCCCACACTATAAAAATCAACGTGCTACCAAAAAATATGTCCACACAAACTGTTATTCAACTTAAACTCGTATGCTAAACTTTGCTAATCGGAACATAATTTGAGCTGAACTGTGATTAATCTGAACACGACTCGCCTTTATGTTAAAAGTGCCACTAAAATAGAACACTTATCTGGCTCTAATCAAAATTTCCCCTTACCTCACGTCTTGAGAACATTGTTGCAGATTTCTCGAAAGCGCAACACCAAACAGCAAGGAGCCAGCGGCTAAACTAGATTTCGGTTTCTAAATACATATTCAAACTGTTGGATGTGGTAATACCTAATGACAAACAGTGGGATGGGGAGAGTGACTGTTCTTATTAAATGATATTCCAAGACAACGTTTTAGAACGAAATATAAATTCAAAAAACAGAGTAAAGCTTAAGATTGTCTCCAGAGATAACGTTGGTCTGAACAATACTATGCTTTGTAAAGCATACAGTGATTTGAAAAGGGTACAATACTTATATAAAAATAAAACATTTTAATCAGTCAATACGTTAATCCGTAATTCAGGGAAGTGGAGTGGTCTTTCTCTTAGCTCCGAGCAAGTTAACTAGCTAACGATCATCATTCCGCCAGACTAAGTGCGCATTGCTGCAGTCTTACCTCTAACATCTTCCCTTCAAAAACAGTTACTCTATTAAAAATTTATATTCCTCTCACCTTTCATTGCCTACATCATTTTCATCCATGCTGTCCTTTCTTCATCAACAGATATAACCACAAGTCCACACAGCACTACTAAATACATCAGTCAGCTACCACACTTCAACAAAGAATGTATGTAGAAGAAAGACTGTGCCACGATAAGACGAAAGATTGTTTAACAGTAAAGTATCTTGCGCTGTACCTGACGTGCACATCGATGACATACAAAAAACAAAATGACATGACCACTTTACACATTCACCATCTTCCCCTCAGTACAATTTGCACTAGAAATGGGACGAAGGTAAAATTCTAACTATTATGGATAGGAACATACAAAACATGTTACAGACACAAAGAGAAAAATAGTTTTACAAAAACGTGAGTTAAAGAACTACAAATAAAAAACTGATACCAAATCAATGGAATTCGCCACTGGTTCAGTTTTTCATGACGTTCACGAGAACATTCTGCGCAGGACTGTTCTGAAAGTTTATATGTCACACATTGCATCGAAGTAGTGACCTACACTGTTTTTGTAGAGCCCGCATGTAGGTCAGAGTGTCTACATCACACAATTCCTACATTTCTGAAGCACAGTCATAGACGACGGTAGCAAACTGCATGATTAGAGTAAGTGGAAGAGTGCCCTTGTCAGAAACGACCAAATTTTCTTTAGCTGGTTGCAATAACGTCACTGTTGTGGGAAGTTATGTGGAAGCAGACTGAGACTAAACATAGTTCTTAGCTGACAACATAAATGCCAGACAGTAAAATGTCGTAGTATTTGCTTGAAGCAGACTGTACATACATTGATGACTCAAAAGCCATCGTCTAGTATCTAAAAGTTCCTTATGAAAGTCAGTTGCAGCCTGTATCAGCGAAGTATGCGAAGATGTGATAGACAATATTTCACTATATAATCAGTAGACATATTACTTCTGGCCTGGCAAGTCTCAATCATTTGTGGTGAATTTAGAATTTGTTACATTTAACTGTTTTAAAACACCAGTACTAAGATTTTACATCGTTGTGTATATGGACTACACATGCAGTGTAATAGGAACAACAGATTTCTATGTCTATATAAAATCTATGAAAAAATAGCATTATGATTTACAACAATAAATTACAGAAACATCAGACAAGTAAATCACGTGAAACAATGTACAGTAATAGGTATGATATGACCTATAGAAAACTGTAAATCAGCTGGAATAAATATGTATGCCTAAAATCCGCAAAAATACACAAAAGTATAGGGAGTGAGGTAGACAGAGAGATACATAAGGTTACTGATCACACAGTAGAAACAAACGCATAGGGTTAGTGGTCTCACACACAGAGTTAAGGAGAACACAAATATATAATTAGATGAAACACGGATTAGGAGGTACCCAAGGTTCACATCAAAGTTTACTTTACGCAGTTAGTCAAACTCTAATCTATGATTATCCCTAATATGGCCAGTAATCAATATGCTATCAAGTTACTTTTCATCCTTTACTTCGTGCACCTTTTAATCATTTTGCCCACAATTTCATCAAACTTTCAACAAATACTGTCTCCTGAACTTTTTGCGACTTTCTATCATATGTTTCAAACATTATCGTAAGTTCGTTCGTCAACTTTGCCTTACCTAGCTATTTCTCATCTTTGCCATACATAGTCCCTTCTCTCATACCTATGGTGGTCATGTCATCTTAATTTTTGTGTGTCATCGATATGCGCGTCAGAGGGAGAGCAAGTTACGTTACTGTTAAACAATATTTGGTCTTGCCGTGGCACAGTCTTTGCGCCTGCGCAGTCTGATACATCCTTAGTTGAAGTGTAGTAGCTGATTGGCGAATTTAGAAGTGCTGTGTGGACTTGTCTTTCTATCTGTCAGATGAAGAAAGGACAGCAACTATGAATGTGATGTAGACAATGCCAGGTGAGAGGAATACAAATTTTAAATAATCTAACTGTTTTTGAAAAGAATAAGTTTGAGGTAAGACCGCAGCACTGCGCACCTGATTTGGTGGAATGGTTATTGTCAGCTAGTTAACTTGCTCAGAATGAAAGAAAGATCACCCCAATTCCCTGAATCATGGACTATCATATTAACTGATTAAGCTGTTCGATTTTTAAGGAAATTCCTGTCAACACTGTAATCTTTCCAAATCATTGTCCATTTTGTTAAGCATAATATCGTTCAGACAAATGTCAGAGGCAAGATTCGAACCTGCGACCGTAGCAGCAGCTCGGTTCCGGACTGAAGCACCTAGAACCGCTCGGCCACATTGGCAGGCTTTTGTCTAGGAATATCATTTCATAGGAATAGTCACTCTCCACATCCTACTGTTTGTCATTACGCATTACCACATGCAACAGTTTATACACGTATTTAGAAGCGGAAATCTAGTTTAGCCGCTGCCTGCTTGCTGTTTGGTGATGTGCTTTCGATCAAACTGCAAGAATGTTGCCAAGACGAGAGGTAAGTGGAAATATTGATTAGGACCAGATAATAGTTTTACTTCAGTTGCCCATTTAACATAAAGACAGTTCAAATAAAATTAGTTTCTGATTAGCATATTTTAGCATAGAGTTTAAGTTGGATAACAATCTGTGGGGACATAGTTTTTCGTACTACTTAGATTTTATAGAGTGGTGGGTAAGGTTGGGCAAAATTTCAGACACAAGCAAAAGTAGAGTGGGCAACGTACACTTGAAAATATTGGTGTCTTGTTCGTAATGGTAGGTGGTTTTGCGTTTTGGCACAGGTTGCATGTTGCTAAGACTTTCTGCGTTCTTTTCTGCATGTTATTAAAGTAACAGGTGGTACAAAGTTTGTGAAAGCATTTTCTCGGACCAAAGTCAGCATAGTTGAGGTGTGATACCAAATGAGCTTACTTATAAAATCATCGGGTATGGACACAACCCAAAGGGAGTCACCGACTGTACATCTTCTGAAAATGATGTTGTTACATACCAAATAAAATTGTCTGATTGCAACATTTGTTTTGTCATACCATTTACATTTTACGTTTTTCCAGATAGGTTCCTTATCCTGATGATGCACTATGTCACGTAAAGAAGAGGAGCCAAAGTTTTCAAAGACTGTCTTTCGTATATACAACAAGCTGAAGGTTTTCCCCAAATCATTTTCATAAGTGTTCTTGACAAACCCAACAGCAGCACGGGATAAAGTATCCACTACAACATTTTGGGTACCAGGATTGTGAACAAGAGTGTATCAAATTCTTGTAAACACAAAGCCCATTGTTTAGAACTATCATAGTTTAGTTTAGATGACGCTAAAAATTGGAGCGCTGGATGATGAGTGTATACCTCAGTATGTTTCCCAAATAAGAAGAATCGCAATTTAGAAAAACCCAAATAATTGTGAATGCTTCGAACTCGTTTATAAAATAATTTCTTTCTAATTTAGACAACATACGACTGGCAACTGTTGTGAAGTTTTTACCTGAAAACAGACAAAGAATTTGTAGAAAAAAATGTGTTTGCTTTTAAATTGTCCAAAACCTGTATACTCGTCGGCGGATTCCGCACGGCAATCTCGTATTCACGACATCAGAGCTTCTTCCGCTAAAACTTGAAATATTGAGTCACTCATAAACTAAGCGGAGACTGTTTCAGTGCAATAATAGTTTTCCGATGCTGATTGGATACTGGGACTAGATTTCTCAAAGTAAAGTGTATATTATTTTCTTTTCATCGGAAGTTCATTTAGTAAAAGATTGACCGTTATAAAGTTTTCAAGTTCGTATCCCTGTACCCAATTCGCATGTGTCCGCTTCATTTATACAAAAGACAAAACTCTGAATGTACATGTTTCAAATGTTAACCGTAATTATATTCACGAAACATACCTAATATTTAGAACTGAGTCTGAATATATTTTCCACGTTAACCACAGCTCTTTACTTACGTCTCTCATAGATTTGATTTTCCTTCTGGCTGGTATTTACAAGGACAGATAGTAATTTCACAAAACTCGAATATCGCTGAGCCACACCAATGGTTTTTTCATTTTTCTGTCCCAAATCACCAACTCGACTCTCCTCCACTGCACCTCACTATACCGAGTCACACAGTCGCTAAGAGTAAGTACTCGCGCTCGCAGGCGAAATAAGTGCTGTCCGCAACACGGAGCCGTCATACTATTTCTTTAGCGTTCACAATTAATTCGGTCGCTCTTTACTGCCAGTGAATGTGATATAGCATCCGCTCATGAAGGGCTTGTAGCAAGTAATGTTGTGAAAGGCAAGCGTCGCCGCAAACACGCCAGACAGACAAGTGAGTAACGGCTAGCTCTCAGCTGGCACGACGAACAGAGCTCTGTGAACTACGGGCAGAGAAAAAAGACAGAGAGAGAAAACAGTGTCTTTGGAATTGCTGCTGTCATCGTTCAACACTGAGCGGTAGGATGTGCGTTGATGTACTCTAGACAAAAATCACCCTGACAACTTCTCATCTCAACAGAACCTGCTGCAATTGAGAACGTAAACGGCTTTTGTTGCTGTGTTGTAGCTATCTCAACTGGACGCACGTTTGGTAATGAAGAAGCGACTGAGCTGGCTGCAGCGGAGAGACTGCCGGTAAATTTCCACTGATGCCACAGTAAAATTTTATTTCCCATGCATCAGTTAAAATTCACACTACGTTTCTATTTTCGTTCATGCAGGACACTGGTCTTGTGAAATTGGATGCATCTTTCTGAAACGCCCTGTAAAATACACTGACGGAAAAGAAAATCGCAACACAAAGACTGAGTTGTGTGACATAACGAAAGTTGGTAGACGTGTTTCAGTATCAGAAAGAAGCTTATTCTAATGAAGCGCCAGTGGCACAGGAGTGTAGCTTAAGGCGCCACTATCAGGATGAAAATGAGGGTTGCTTTAAAAAGACCCTGTAAAAGTCGCGAGTGTTAGTGACTTTTCAGATCGAAGGTGGTGAGTTGATGTTAGTCGAGAATGCCTTTAAGACAACAAAGAGCCACCTTCACTGAGTTCGAATGGGGTAGTGTGATAGGTCTACAAGAAGCTAGATGTTCCATCTGCGGCACTGCAGAAAGACTTGGCAGAAATGTGGCCACTGCTTACGTCTGCTGGCAGTGGCCAGGAGAACGTATGGTAGCAAGAGGGCCGGCACTACGGAGAGGAAAGACCATCGTGTTCGGCATATGGGTCTTGCGCACCGTACTGCATCTGCATCGCGCAGTGTGAACAGTAGTCGAGACTACAATGGCACGACGAACTGTTACAAATCTTCATGGACAGCTCCGATCCAGACGCCGTGTAGCGTGCATTGCACTGATCCCAAACCACCACCATTTGCAACTTCATTGGTGTCAACCGAGAGCCCCCTGGAGGGCAGGGTGGATGTCGGTTGCGTTTTCTAATGAAATCTGGTTCTGCCTCGGTGCCTCTGATGCCCATGTGTTGGTTAGAAGCAGGCCAATTGAGGTCTGCAACCAACCTGTCAGTGTACTAGATGCACTGGACCTACATATTCCCAGATGCTACTCCAGACGGGTGTAAAATGCATGTGCGCAACGGAAAATATTGAACGCCAAAACGATGATTGGGCCCTGTCTGACTATCACCTGAAGCAGATCGTGGATCTCTTAATGCTCTTTAACTTATAAATTACAACCTCAATATAAATGAATGATTAAGGCAACTAATACTACTAAATGATAAATGATTTATTGTGGATTAAAAAACGACGCTTTATATTACAATTGTCTATATTTCCTGACTAGAAATTGCTGATCAATTGCCAAATTCTGCCCCTCTTTATGGCCACGTGATCTAACGTAAATAACGCGAAATGACTGACATCATCTCTGTACCAAACCCTGGAAGACACTACTTTCAAAGATAAACTATGGTGATGTGGAACCTCAGTGGAAATGAACTAGCGTGATCACAGCTGTTTAGCTTTATAGCCCTAGTAAACTGAAGCAGTTAGCAGAATCACCGTATGTACTGCATCTAGTTCGTCGGCGTGATGGTTCTCGTACACGTTTGCGACGATGGAAGAACTCCGACCACAAAATAAAACTCTTTCAAACACCTCTCTGTGTTTTACAGACGAGAAACGCGAACTTCCAGCCACAAGGACAGGGTTCAAACAACGTCTCAATGTAAGTATAGGCAGAAGAACTGCTCTCAATCACCGAATGCTGCATACTCAACGACGACTTCCAAGCCGTAGGTGAAGTCCAGAATCGTATAACCTTTCTAACTACAAACTCTCCTGAGAGCAAAGACAGCAAGTCCGCCTGTACCAACAAAGCTGATACTGAGCGACTGTCACACACGGGCACTCAAAAACGAAGACCACTTCTCTACACCGCTGGCCTCCCAGCACAGCTCGGCTTCCCCTCCCTCGTAACGCAGAAAACGGATCATCTTCTCGAAACCGCGAAATATTCTCCCTCTCTACAGATTCTTCCGAACGCCGGCCAACGATATTTTAGTCTTTTGTCGTCCAGCGCGGGAAGTTTGCTAGGGAATGCCTATACTCATACAATGGTATGCTTCTGAGTAAAAATCCGCGGAAACAACCCAGCCTGCGTGATTTCCGAGGTGACGCTTCCTCGTTCCTCTCAGCTGCGTCCACAATTTTCGTAGTTTCGGAAGTATAATCCTTCCAGCCTAGATACAAACTGGCCAGCCGCCGCCGTATTGTGTTTCCACACCCAGGTGTCCAGACTGTCCGCCTTGGGATTTCCTGTGTCAAGCAGGACCAGCACACCTGTGCGGGCTTTTTACCACCCAGGGCTTGAGTTCCGCCTGCCGTTTCATTTCCACTGGCATTCCAACCTCTGGTAGTATAAGCAATCATTCATTACGCCGTTTTTATAATAAAGACATTCCATCACGTTTCATGCAAAAGCATTAACAATTATTTACAAGGCTTATGCGACAATGTCAGTCTTCTTTAAATATTCATATATACGATGTACAACCTCAAATAATACCTAACTGCCGATGTGAATCACGGCCAAGTATGTGGATGAGTGCTTGTAAGGTGAGAAATTATAGCCACCTTACAATGTCGAGATTTTGCCTTGGCCTGCTCGGTCAACAGATCTCTCTCGAATCGAGCACGTTACGGGACATCATCGGATGGCAGCATCAGCGTCATCCGCAGACAGACCGAGTTCAACAGGCATGGAACTCCGTCCCACAAACTGACATTCGGCAGCTGTGCAACATAACGCATGCACGTTTGCATGCCTGCATTCATTATCCTGGCGGTGACATGGATTATTAACGCATCAGCAATTCATATTTGCAATAGCTTATCTCACCCTTACATTAACCTGTGATGTTCTGCATGTTTCTTACAGAAATGCATTCCCAAAATTTCTTTACATTAATTATTTGAATGCGTGCCTGGGCAATAGATTCCTTCTTCAGTACGACTGCACAAAAGCGTCCGACCTCTGTGGTAATCTCCGAGTAGTGGACAGGGGTATAATGGGCAGGGACTGCGGATAGGTTTCGCTCGGTAGGAGTCTGGATCAGCGGTGATGTGTGCCGGGATAGCTCGTGAAGTTGCGATGACGCTGTGTCCCTGACGGCGCAGTGATTACCGCACCTGCCTAGAAAGAAGGAGATCCCGGGTCTGAACACCGGTTCGGTGTATGTCTCCGCTCGTCGCCGCTGATTCTGCTTACGTCCTGCTGCAGCTGACAGCAGTGATACCTTTTCGAGATGCATATAATTCTACATGAATTATTTCTTGTTGAGATTTGTTTCCATAAGATGTTTCACGGTTCAAATGGCTCTGAGTACTATGGGACTTAACTTCTGAGGTCATCAGCCCTCTAGAACTTAGAACTACTTAAACCTAACTAGCCTAAGGACGTCACAGACATCCATGCCCGAGGCAGGATTGGAACCTGCGACCGTAGCGGTCACGCGGTTCCCGACTGTAGCGCCTAGAACCGCTTGGTCACTTCCGCCGGCATGTTTCACGGGCGTGTGTCTTTATCCAACGTGCGTGTGCATGATTAAACAACCGCCAACGAACACACACACACACACACACACACACACACACACACACCTACACACACGCACGCACGCACGCACGCAGCTAGCTTGCGCTTTGATGGGAACTAACTCTTAATCGCCCACAAGGCTTGATGAAGCTGGTTCTTCACCGAACGATTTGCCCAACGTCCCGCTCCCCTACGTCGCCGGCGAACAAACGGGCGGAGCACGCCGTAGACGCGTGGGCGGATGCACGTGCCTGACACGTGGGGCGCGGCCGTCCGATTGTAAACTGCTTAATGTCTGGTCCGGGCGGCCGGTACGCAGCGGCGGGACGGCAATGAAGACAGATGCGGTGGCCTTTATCTGTGCCGCAGCTGCAAACCGACCAAATCCTGTACTTCTTGCCCCGGGCTGCAAGTCTAAATAGTGGCGGCGCGTATCGGGGTGCCCGGCCATTCGTCTCTGTCCCGCTGATCGATTATCTGGCAGGCTGCGACTAGCGCCGCCCTGGACCATTCCCACCCCCTCCCCTCACCCCTTACCGCCCACTTGGCACCTCCCGCCGGCGCAAAGTAATCCTGGCTCGCCGGCCGAATGACGCAACCGATACCGGCAACATTTATTAACCCCGCCCGGGGCAACATTGTGATTTACAAGAGAGATACACCGGCGGCAAAGTGCGCTCACGTCTATCGCTTAGGACGGGACAGAGAGGGAGAGAAAGCACTGGAAGGTGCGAAGGAATACCACTACACAAATGAAAAGAGACGACACAGTGGGATTCGTTAATTGGACCACATTCTGTGGAAAAAATCCGATCCACATTATACTTGAACTAAAACAAACGTTAAAAGGAAACGAAAAATTCGCAAATAACGTATCTCCAATCTGGACCTCTGCGTGTGCGCCACAGCCTTGGAAAATTCGACAACATCGATCACATCACGCTTTTACTTTAAATGGATTTGTTTATGAATAACTTTTCAGCCACCAGCCAAAGTTTCCCTTTATTCATATTTTATACGACACATTTCGCGAAATGATTCCTTTCGATTACATCTAAAAACATCTTTTTAACTGTTTGTTTATTTAACTTATTCTCGATGTATACTGTGCACTGAAAATTGGGTGTCATGTTTAACATGTGTGGGAGTATGAACAAATTGACCTTAAGAAAATTGTAGGCGCAAATTCTCTCAAATTTCGCCACTAGTTGCATATAAAAATCGATAATAACTAAAATCTGCGAGTTTTTTTTATATTTTGCAAAAGTCAACAAAAGAAGACAGAACCTCACTCATCGAAAACACTGCGCAGAAATGGTTCAGTATACAGAGAAAACTCACTCGAAAATGAGAATCATTTCCCGAAACGTGTCGTGTGAAATATGGATATCGTGACTGGTAGCAGTAAATTTATTTGTAAACAAACACACTGTTTTCACATCCGCAGGCTTTCACAAAACGATTTATGATGGACAAGAGCAGATTTCACTTTAAAATAGTACTTTATTGCAAGGGCGCCCATACCTGGGGCAAAGGGGTTTGCCTCCCCCTCCTACCTCTCAGGGATAGTAAAAGTTATGGTGCCGTTAGGTGTATTGGAAAATGATTTAAAACGTTACACATGGTCTGAAATGGAACTTTTTTCCGCCTACTTACAAGAAGCCATTCGTCTTCGAAAATACTTCATACCCTCAGGTCTAGCTACCCCCCCCCCCTCCCCCACACAACAACAAACTGTCACATGGGCGCCCTTGCTTGTTGCACACTATTAGGTAGTTCCGTGAGTGTGTTCATCGTCAAGTGTACCAACAAACATAGAAACATAACAGCACTAAAGAAGTAAAAATATAAGAGTTTCTCAGTCATGTGTAGGACGAAAAGTTTAATCAAAAACAGTGTGAGATAACAGACACGTATATATCAACCTTGTAACTGGTATGAAAGAGAAACCATTGTAGTTTACACGTCCTTCTCTCGCGTTCTGCAGTATGAACTTTGCTAGCAATTTCTGCTGGCTACTAGAACTAAGTTTAACTTCAGTCTGAGGATAATCGTTCTTGCGGCGTTCATTATGCGAGTTACACAATCCTCTGGACTAATGGTTATTCCTCAGCCATTTAGATTCTCCACCTAGCTGGTCGGGAACACCAACGAATATATCTGACTGTAACAGACGCAATCTAAAGAGTGTTGCTGAGACTGGGAGAGGAAGTCAAAGTCGAGAAGCGATTTCTACTAACTACTTAGTTAAGTAATGATTATTAGTGACTGGTAGAGTTGCTGTATGTAACTGACATAGTAAATGGTAAGGTTGTCAGTAGTATTGTTACCAATGGTAGGGAAAGAAACATAAATGAATGAGTAAGAGATGAAACGGGGCGGACGACTTCTCTTTGCCTTTTTTTTTTAGTTTTTTGTTTTGCACATAATTAGAACCACCCAACATTCATGGTTAGTTCACTGTGTACTTTATGTCATTACCGAATATAAATTACGTTTTATAAGTAACAAAAAAGTAGTTCATTGGATAACTTCTGCTTTTTTATGTAACCAAAGCTATTACTTCTGATGTAAGTAAAGTTTACTTCTTCTTCATGATCAAAGGCAAGAGTTTCCTATTATACTGATAAATTCGAAAGTTATTTATGAATAACAACACATACGTTCGACGAAGTTTGATGTGTTTTTGTTTCACGTGTAACTTTTTTTTTCTTTTTTGTAAGTACGTGCTTTTTATAGCGCTGTATGAAAAATCTGCAATTTTTTTTTATTTTTACGGCAAAACCCCTCTGTTTCACGCTATGAATCAACAATTTTCGAGTAAAACCTGAGTTAAACGTCTACAGTCTTTTTTTCCTGTAAATACCGTTTATTTTTAAGCAACAGACAGGAGGATAACCATGCAAAACATTAATGTTCCGTAGGTTCGCCGTTTTCGGTTGCTAGATGAATCTAATGAGACTCAAATCGTGTATGTAAACAACACGACCCATATGATATAAAACCCGATACGTATGCAACACATTCACATACACGTAATACAGGTATGATCTAAACTGACCAAGACTACTAGGAGAACCATTACAGTCCACGTTTATTTATGATATTCTTTGGTAGTTTTACAACTCCAGTGACAAGGCTACACATCTGACACCACCACCCTACAAAATTCCTTCATTAGTCATATTGTAATCTACCTGCAATATTTTTAAATACATTGACAGTGAATCACTTGAAAGTCCAGATGAACGCACGAACATGTGGTAGCTTCATGTGAATTCTGCAGCTGTATTATCTCTCAAGGCCGAGATATCCAGTCAAAAAGCAGCACTTTGTTCCTAGCACACACTAGTTTTAGCAAAGAGGCGAGCTGCTACAGGATCAGCAAAGGGTTTCCTTCTCAAATACCTAATATCTTTACTTACGATATCAAGTAGGTTGGCTAAAGACAACTGCACAGATATTAGCTTGTTGGATCTGAGTGAAAAACATATGTGAGGATCACAATTACAAGAGTTCAGAAGATAAGGAAACATCTCTTAGAAAAGAAAATATATTGTTCACTAATATCATTCTCACATAGATGCGGTCTTTACCATACAACTGATAGAACTGATCTTTTGTGAAATGATTTGTCTAAGTCCAAGAAGTAAAACAGGTCAGAGAAACATTCGACATTCCTTTGGATAATGCTCGAATGGTGGACAGCAAACGTGGTACCGACAGATAATACATTTTCTGTTCCCAGGTATTTGAAGGCTTGTCCTTTGAAAAATTTTTGAGGCAATTGTTGAAATTTTTCTACTCCTTAAGCTTAGATGATAGAAGTATGTCGAGGCCACACAGTACCAGGCTGTATGGGCTACATAATCTACCAGACAAATATCCCCTGTTACTCTTTCAAATTCTTAGATTCTAACTTGAATACGGAATTTTAAATTCCCAATCGCCATCTCACTTGTTGTAAGTGATTTAGACCATCACTGAAAGGCTCATCAGTTGTTTCTCGAAACTATTTCATTTCTTACTTTTAGACAAATCATTTCACAAAGAATTCAAGCATTCTTTTTTCAGTTTTCTTTTTTTTTTAATTTTCAAGCCTTGTTCGTAAAGAATAATATTTTCGACACCTCTTTTGCTTGCCTATGGTCTTCTGTTCTTTAAATGATCTAAGTTTAGAAGGGGGAGTGTTATATGTAGAGGGGAGTATCCTAGTAACACTTGTGTTTTGCTCAGTTCTTCAATCTACTGACTGATTTTGTACTCACATGAGAGAATGTGCAATAGAGGCTGCTATTCTCTCCCTTTTTTGCCGTTTTGTAGTTGTTAGACAGAAGCCCATGTTTTGCTCATCATTTTTAAGTATTTCGCGTTCTATATAAGTAAGTGCTCCATAATATATTGAATATATTTGGAATATATTGTTGATTCTCCACATACAAAATTTAATCCGTATTTTCCTTCAGTATCTGTAGCAGTTGCATTAATAGTCATTTGTCTGTGATCAATAGTTTCAGACCATTACAACCACTTTTGCTCTATGGCCTTAGAGGTGTAATCCAACAGTTCCCAACAATCAACATGTGAGTAATTGGATAGTCATTATTCCTCAACAGGATTCATCACACAAATACAAAATGATAAACTTCTTACATATGAGTATACAGTGTGAATTCTTTCCAATTGAATGCAGGCAGAAAAAAAATTACATTCTATGTTCATATGAAGTATATCATTTTGGATCTATGTAATGATTACCAGTGAAGAATAATGAATATTTGGTTGCTCACATGCAGACTGGAGGGAGCTGTGTGATTATAGTTATGTCTAAAGCCATGGTTTTAAAATGGATGTGATGTTCCGAAATCAGTCACCACAAAGAAATGACTGTTATCTAAAATCTGACGAATACTGAAGGAAAGTAAAGATTAAATTCGGCAAGCAGTTGCTCCTGTCCTCCATTAGCATGTTTGAACTTCACAAAATTAAATGTTGAGTAAAATGTTATATATTTTAAAGCCATTAATAAAATGTGTAGATATTGAAACCACACTTTGTTGATCATACACCATTTTGTACCTTGAATGGAGGAAGTTATCGAAATGAACTGAATTTCTTTATTACCTTAACAATTTCACCTGTCTTGAAAATGGACATTCTTGTTTGTTTCTGATAGTTGACTTTCAGAATGTATTTAAGTTGTGATTGCATCTTGATAATACTTCTGCTTAACTTGATTTCACTTACTTATTATTAGTGTGATACAAAGGAAGCCATTTTCCCTGATAAATATCACAACAACGCAGCTTTTTGTGCACAGTACATGTATAGTTTGAAGATCTGACACTTTGACATCTTGCGTGCCTTCCTCCCTTTCATATTCGAAATACTCCAAATTTAGCAACTGATTCAAAGAAAAGGCTTTTTGATAGATAAATATCACAAGAATGCAAATTTCTATGCCAAAAAAATAGGACCAGCTGTTTGAGACGTCATTTATGTAGCTGGCAGCGCCTGTTCATGAAATGTTTCACTTTTGCCCCAAATCACTAATTAAGTTTTTTAATTACCCTGATTATTTTAAAACAATTAGACCATTTCTAGCAAAACTAGCCCCACTTCTTATCAATTTGGTACCCTGTTTGTGGACTTCACATTCTTTGTTTGGCTACAGAAATTCCTATAAAACCTGTCAGTTCACCTGATGGTCACTTGCTGAAATATTGTGCCTGTTCTAGAGTCACTCACTTGTGAGCTGCTTCATCATGAGTTACACTGAAATTCCATTGTATAGTTTTCCCTCAAATTATTCATTACCATTTCAATCACTCTGACTACTTTCCTTTTTTGGCAAAAATAGAAGTCACACTGTTCAGTTTGGTTCCTTGTTAGTCGATTTCCTGGTTTTCGTTTGGCTATGAAAATTCATACAAGAACACTTTGTGTAATTTGTAGGGATCGTGTTTTCTCAATGCTCCACATTTGACCAAAAAAGACGCGAATCTAATCTTGAAACCCACATAGAAGTCATCAGAACTGTTAATACCTCATTCTTGGCCAACAACCAGGCTATTTTCATCCCCTCTGATATTAAGCAGTCCATCTGCAGCACAACATAACCAGCAGTACAGATCTGTAGGTTTGGATCATTTTTTTCCAAATATAACAAAAACTGTAAAATTTCAGACGGAAAAATACCCCAAAACCTATAATTTTTAGTACAATAAACTATTTGTTTACTTTTTAATAACTTTTTTCCAATTTTTAAATAATTATCCTCAATTTTTATTATGTTATCTATGTTTCCCTTTCTACTAAGAGAATTAAGTTTTCTGACACAACGAAACATAAATGAAATTTAAGAAAATATGGGAAACCAATTTTTTGTTATTTTATACTTCTACAAAATTTTCCAAATTTTTTCTTCCTTAGCAGACATAAGGATGTTATGAACTATTGATTTTCACATTGTTTGGGTGCATACATGAGCACAGTTCTACCACATTCCGTGCAACTTTACTTTCTGGTATCTCTTATCACACTCTTTACATATATTCTGATACCCATTTTTTTCTATGTTTATCATTATTGAATTCTTCAACGTTTTTTAATTCCAGTCACTGAGCACACTGCTTGCTGTTGATCATTTAAGAATTGTAAATACGAAGAAGAAATATAAAATTTTCGAACTACAAGCTCTTGATAATGAAGCTGATTATTATTATTTTTTAGTTGCTTCATTCCTTTATATGTTCATTTAATCAGAACTTCTCCAAAAAACTTAAAATCCCATTTAGCTATTAATTTCAAGTATCTGTCTGGTAAAATAATTTTAAACTCGTTATTAAGCCCCATAAAAATTTTCTCCCCGCATCTAGTACTCATATATTCACAGAGAGTAATGTTATACAAAACATTTACCCATAACTCACGGTTTTTTTTGAACAAATTAGAATTTCTTATTGAGTAGACTCTCCATTCACATAGAAAATTTTTTATTAATAGTTTAAATTAGTAACGAGATGAAGACAATACTGTTGATTGTAATGATGATTAATCTCAGTATGAAATTTTTTTTATTAATAGTTTAAATCAGGAAGGAAATGAAGACAATACTGTTGATTGTAATGATGATTAATCTCAGTATGAAAAAGTATGTATTTTATTTTCCAGAACATTTCTTCTGTTATCATGTCAGCTCAGTCACTTTATTTGCCTCAAATGGATAAATTTCATGTTTAGTTCTTCGTATTAAATTCAAAGTTCTGTATTGCTCAATATTATTAAACGTATTTTATTCGATTCCTTTTGAGCTTTTTCTCTAGTTTGACACCAGCTTCATAAGCATACATTTTTTCTCTCAAACCACAGAATATTTCCATTATTTTCCCATTATATTCATCTTTAATTTTTCCTAAATTTTCTTCTTTACTTGCGGACTATGTATGTATTACCTGGTGGATAGTCACTAGTGTCAAATTTATCAATCATTGATTTCATGTTTTTGTAGAAATCTTCAGTCTGTATTTATTAGATACAACTGTCCATATCTCTATAGCAATGTTCAATATTTTTACTGTAGTTTGATCTCATAACTCTATAGTTAAATCTATACATCAGTTGTTTAGGTAAATCAAGTATACTCATTGCAATGTAAATTGGTTTATTATAAATAATTATAGTTTTGTTCTTGCAAATGGCAGTTAAATTTTAATTAAGTATTTTTCTTCATCAACGTCTGCCATTACCACATGTCTCTAACATTTATTTCCAGCTGAAACTAGTTTTATATTCACTCATTTCTAATATTTTCCATGGTTTTTCCAAATACTGAATTATTTGTCAATTTGTAGAAATTTTCTAAATCATTCTTTGCTTACATCTTCTACCAACCCTACCACAACAAAGGTCAAAAATTAATTATGATTGTAGTGTTGCTGACACTGCTAAATATTGCATTTTTGGGCAACAAACAAAGTTATATTATGTGGCAGGTAACATTAGAGCACAGTTAATAAACTCATATCATGAAATAATGGATAAACTAGGCACTCAACTTTTCATGTTTCCCACCCTGGTCTCGTTGTGAACTCATGGCTCAATCGTCGAAAATCTAGGTAATGATGATTCCAAGCTCAGATGCAAAGAGGCCTAGGTGTTATTCTGCGATGTTCAAAAGTTTTATAGATGTGTTTCATAAATCATTCTTGAAGATTAAACTTTTGCAAGTTAGGACAATTGTGATGTAAAAAAGTAATCAGAACTCCAAATTTAAGTTACACTTCTTTTTTATTACTTTTGTTGCAATATCACGTAACTCGTTCCAAAACATCAATTCACAGTGTAAAACATACTTGAAAATATCTTCCTCACTGTTAACGTTCACAATTCATAAACTGAGTACAGTTAGCGTCTCTTGAACATGAGGACCAAAGCTTGACTCTCTAATAGCCGCTTATGCACCCAAAAATCAGAGTTACAAGTAAGTCAAAGATCATAGTGACAACAGAAAGAATACACATAAGAATAATATCATTGCAATATATACATATCGATGTATCGAAGTATCTCTACATTAATGAAATCGAATCTGAGTGTTGTCACAGAAATATGTTAACCATTTTACAGAAACACAGTAGAATATTGCTGGTATCGAGTGGTTGAGGTGAGGTGCCATAATGGCTATGTAATTCAATTACCATTACAACACTCAATTCTCTATTCAGATTTATAGATTTTTTCATTCAATCAGATGGTTTAAAACTAAAGACTCTATGCCTTTTTTCTGACTTCTTTCCTAGAGAAAGATATTGTTAAAGATTTCTAAAGTAAACGACATACTTATACTTGTTATCCAGAGTAGTTAAACATTTAGTTGCCTTATTTCCAGGTTCAATTTTATTTTCAGGAGTTAGTGGTATACCTCTATTTGAATCATACACTTCTCTTGGATATTGTAGATCTACTTCAAATGTGTATCTAATGTGGGAAGTGTCTGACATCTCACTTACATCTTTAAATTCAAAATAATTTGGATCATCCCATTTAGATCCTCTATAAGGTAACTATTGACTCATAGTGTAACCATAAAGGTTGTTTGTATCTAAATATAATAAATATTTCAATAATTTTTAAACGTCATAACCTTTGATATATTTCTTATTTGCCTTCACATATCTCCTACCACAATGGAATATGCCACTTTTTATTGCTTTTTCTAACATTAGAATTATATTGTAATTCTGTAATAATTATAGTGGTTGCCCAGTTATTATTAGCATTGCATCTAAAGCTACACCAGATGCAGTAAAATACCAAAATGGATCTAAATTGTACCATTATGTAGATGTTTTCCTAAAATTTTCTAACACTTCAGCCAATAGCAAACCATCTACTTTAATGTACAGGTCACGATATTCAGCAAGATTTTTGATTTTAAATTTATCCTCAACTAATTTTTCATGGTTACAATCATCATCACTTCCTTCATAGTCGTTCAGTTTATGTGAAAATTCTTTTGCTGAAAGCTGTGCCTCTTTTAGTGCCCATTGATTTATTTGAGATAGTAACCACTTGGTTCATGTTTTTGATACCATAGTATAAGATATCTCATGTAATTTTACTGCTACTATATATATCTTCCCATTGCTAAGATGATGTATGTTGTTTAATATTTCCTTGAATAAATTCCTAAGAAAATAATTCTCTGTTAATACTGGATATTTTTGAATTAATTTAATTTTTTTCATTTTGGATTTGGTTGACAATTAGACTTTTTTAACAGCATACTCTCAAAACCCACATAAATACTGAATGGAACTCTCTGTTTATATTGATAATTTTGAAAACTTGCATATGAGAACTCTGGTAATTCTGCTTTTAATGGTTTGTTACATAAAAAGTTTGATGTGTAACTACCTAATTTTTCCTTACTGTTGAAGTGGAGTAAACACATATCACAAATAAATGTTACTTCCTCATGTTGTGTAATTTGACTCAAAAGAAGTCTACATAAATTTTTATATATCAGTAATGTGATATTTCATCACTTTTGAAGTAAAGCGAACTGATATGTTTCTGTTTGTTACATTTTCTTATTTTTAACATACACACTTGATATTTTTCATCATACAATAAACAGTGACACATTAAGTGTGTCCTCAATTTTCTGAATACTATCAACCACTACACAAAATTCCATACCTCAAGTTTATGATCAGAATCAAAACCAATATTTTGTTCATTTTGTGAACCTACCAGCATTTTTAACTACAGGAAACAAAGTTGATTTTATAGCCCAAAAACACCATTGATCATTTCTTAAATTAATACAAGTTTTCATTTTTTATTTTTTTGACAATTTGATTTAAGATGTACATCTTAGAGGAAGATATCTACTTTTTCCTTGTTGCATGACTATAATTCGGTTTAGCATCCAATGAAAACTATGAACTAGAAAATTAAACATTTTTTAAATTAACTCACTATAGTCTTATGTTTGAAACGTAAATTCCACAATAATTCCGCTTGTCAGCATTCAATACTCATAAAAATGTTTAGAATTTACGTTCTGTCTATGATGAAATTTTAGATAGTATTTCACTATTTTCATAATTTTGTCATCAATGCATTCAGACAGATATCTGACTCAGTTAAGTTTACATTATTTTCCTAATTTTTAGACAGTAGTCTATCAGGAAATACTTTATCCACTAGAAAATGCCTAATTGTTGCTCTGTCCCTCGATTTCTAAAATATATTAGCAGAAAAAGGAAATAATTCATACAAGGTTTTAGTTTCAACATTCTGAAAAATTTCATCATCATTTCCAATTTTATAATAAGATAACTGTTTCCAAGAATGTCTACTAAATGTATTTAGAGCGGCTTCATTTAAGTTTTTCGTTTTCTCTACAATAACCACAAATTTCAGCAAGCATGAAGCGCTCCTATTTAGCATCTTAATTAATAAAAACAGAATTTAATAGGAATTTGAAATTAATTATGTTCATCACATCCTGATTTCTTATTTCTGATATTTTCCAGACTATATTTCTTGCAGGTAGTTGAATTTTTCTCTTTACACGAAAGGTCTGAATAAAACAATCTAAATCTTTATTTTATTGAGAACCAGCACATTTTTTTCCATCTTAAGTTCTTGTTGTTCATCTTTTTGTATCAACAACAATATTTTTGAACATTCTTCACTTGGAAGTCGTTTCAAGTGATTGTTATAATAATATACACAAACATTTTTTTCCATACAGACATATACAAGGTATTTGTTTACCATTGCGTAGTGTTGTATGATATTAATTTACAATTTATCTACACATTGTCATATAACCATCTCTGTGTATATCTGTGAAGTAAAATTATCAGTTGACTTCTCAGTTTCGCAGTATTTCCACATTTTGAATTAGACTACTTTACTGTTGCTTGATACAGCTTAATACTTCCATGAAACTAGAAAAAATTTTAGTGGAAACTTTAAAAGTTTATATATTCTAGTTTTTGGGGGTTTCTTTTAAAACATTTTTCTACCTCAGGAGATAAAGATGATGATGCTGATGAACCAGTATCTGGTAGGTACATTTCAAAAGGTAATTTATTAATTTATGCGGTAAATAACACTTTTCATTTTTCCAAAAAGAACATGTGAAGTTGTTCAAAAATCTAATCACATACGATATTCCTGCTGGATTATTTATTATGAAATAACGAAATTTATTTGTTAACCATTTTTAATTCCTACTTTTTGTTAATAACAGTTTTTATTTCCTGGTAATTGTTCTTCATGGAGTACTACTAATCTATCGATTAATACACGCACATCATTCATCCAAATATATTGAACAGGTTTTTACATATATACTTTTACTAAGCCCTCACTGAAAGTTGATTGTAAATTTACTGTTATCTTTGGGAAATAGTCATCAACAATTTCTTCTGTAATATTGTTATATTTGTACCTTAACTTGATTTCATTTTATTTCGGTTATTATCAGAAAACAATGCCCCTGAATTGTACAGTATAAATCAACAGCATCAACTTTTGTGTTTAAATCGCCCATAGCAATCTATTTTTAGTGACACAGTTCATCTGTACCTTCATATTCTTTTTCATCAATTTTTAATTTATTACGTTGTATTTGGCTGACAAATAACCTACAAATTTAAATGTAGCAACAGGTTTTAATCCAAAAGCTTTGTGTTCACTATGGTTAATATACTTTAACATTCTTTCACTTGTATTTAATTTTGGCCATAACTCTCTTCATTTTTTATCTTTATTCTATTCGTTATATTCCTTATAATTATTTAACGTATTGAGTATTTCTCATTGAAATATGCATAATCAAATTGTGTACTTTGATATTGTTTTAATTTTTCATATTTATTCAGTCCAACATGTACTTCTGATTCACTTAATGTATGATTGTACATTTCAGCATTACCATCAGACCATTTGTAATGTGGACTTTAGTTAATTTCCATTATGTGGGAGCATTTGTTTTTCAGATTCTCTATTTTCTTCAATTGTTTACCATCTAATTTTCTTCAGTATCTTACAATCTAATCTTTCAGATCGTTATGTTACCCGCTCGACTGCATCAGTAACATGCTGATCTTTTTTATACTTTTTTTATTCAGTTCTTGGTTTTTCATATCCAAATCCTGAATCCTTTTTCAGTTTTTCAGATTTTTTCTGTTTCTTTTAGTTTTTTCAACAACTCCTCGATCATACGCATTCTGTGTACTAAGTTCTTTTGGATGATTATATTTTGCAAATATTTACAATAGAAAAAAAACATTACCAAACCATTTTTCATGGAATGTAAAATCTTTTATTTCATGACTGTATGTACATCCATTCGGATTACTAGTGATATATGGTAGAAAAATCCAAACTGATTTGTATTCCAACAGTTACTATGGTTTTCTTTAAAATCTTCAAACTTTAAAACACTATCAAAAGATGCATTGCAAATTTAAATGTGTATCATCTTGTCTAAATACATGTTAAAATTTAGATTATCTCTCGCTAAAATTTTTGGTATTTGAAAATATCTCAACTAAGTATAAACAATCTATTCATTAATGACTGTCTCTAGTAAACTATTCTCTAAGAACATCCTAAGCATAATGTATCCATTAAGGAATATGATATTTTAAATAATCTTATTTTTGAAAGTGATTTTAAATTGTATATGTCTATAAATGATTGTATTGGAAATGTGCTAGGATTTAGTGGCAAAACTATTTTTGCTAATGGAATGGCTGTTGCAGACAATTTTCCTAAAATTATTACTTTTGAATTAATCAACATCAATTTTCATCCTGCTAATTGAGTGCCTAAACAACATATTGATAATTTTCATTGAGAAATTAATCTTATTGCTTCATTCAGTAATATGCTGAATTTGATGGACCACTAATTCATTTACCACATTATCATCTACATATTCCAGTCCATGATAAAATTCAGGATTTAGAAACTGTTTAAATGATGAAAATGATAACATGATTGATTTCAATGGTGCTCATGTGACAGTTCTTTTAGAAATGGCTTAATACAATTTTATACTTTTTAAATGGGTAAGATTGAAAGCCACCAGTTTTACGCATTACCCATAAATGGAAAACGTAAATATAACCCTAATGCTCCTAACAAGGATAATGAAATTAACATCCACATAGGGGATGGAAGGATTTATGCAAATCGCGCTCAGTTGTACATGAGCTTTAAGATTGTTAAAGGTAATCAATCAGATTACCGAACATATGAGGAAAATCCAATAAAATTAACTGATAATTATCTAGCAAAGGTATTTGAATTTAAGAGAGGAAATATTGTTGTATGTAGAAATGAACACCTTTTTATATCATCACCAGTTTTGTTGCATTTGAATTAATCTCTTGCTGATAAAATAAGTATGGAATGTCATATAATTAAGAATGGAAAAATAAAAGAAATGCGCTCATTTATGCTTTTGGAATGCTTGGTAAATTTTTCAAAGACTATAGAGAGATCATGCTTGAGGAGATCTTTCTGTAAATTTTAAATGGTCTTCTAGTGCTGGAGACCCTATACTTAGAAGGTCTGATTACAATGATGCTGGGATTGAAATGAAAGATACTTTTCCAAATTTTTTGGTATCAATGTAAGTTTGTGTACCTGTTGTTAAATATGAGGCAAATTATGTACTATGAAATGAGAAAGTACACTCAAAACTCAAATATTCCAACATCTATTCATGAACTAAAACAACAGAAGTTGCTGCATCGAATTGTAGAAAGAATTTTGAGTTAAGTATTACGAATTTCTAGAACTCAGCAGAATTTGATAAGCTCTTCTTTGAAAAAAGAATCAGTTTTGTGATTTGTCATCATTTGATCATGTTAAGTTGTGCGCACTTTACCCTAAGAAGGTAAGAAATGAAGTTTTTACACAAGAAATGTGGAACATAGATCCATCAAATAATTATTTGAATACTTAATATTCTTTTCTGGATTATATATGAGCTACACTACTAAAAAGCGATGCTCATAAAAATCAATGTAATTTCATAACGAAAGATCCAATTTATACCATTAATATCACTCATAGAACGAAGTAATTGTCACACAGAAAACAGCAATGAAACTGTGTTCATCTTTAATGATGAAATTCCTGCAGACACCCTTGCTTATGTAATTATGTGCGGTTAAATAATTTCATATATAATGTGGAACACAGACTATTATTATAAACTGGAAAATATTAACTGGTAAGTATTAAGTTCCCTCTCTAATAAATATCAACCTCCACCTACCTTTTTGCACCACCTCTTTATCTGTCTCCTTCCACAGTAGCTTTAGCTCTGTCACACAGTTATGTTCATCACACTGGTAGTCAAGAAAGAATTTTAAATTCAGATTACTAGATGTCACTTACATATTAAAGTTTCATACAGGGTTTTTAAGCATTTTTTACCTATTTGTAACTGGTGTTAGAGGTTTGTACTTTGGGTTATGGCGTTTACTATTGGTTCCTAGCAGGTAAATTCGTTTTAAAAACCTATGTGAATTTTGAACATATACCATGAAACAAGGTTTCTATCACATATCTTCGAAAAAATACATACATCATGACCTAACGTTTCTTACTGATTTAAGGCTTTAATTTATGCAGTTTGTATCATTTGGTAATAATTTGGTCCACCAACAAATGCTGCATGACTTATGATTGATATTAAATCAGCTTACATTGTCTTACACTCATAACTTTCACTTAAGTTGAGTGTGATTCAAAGCAAGAAATGTTTCCTATTGCATTTGTTTCAGTGTAGCTCAGAATTTCCCCATATAAGATGGGAGTTTTGCTGAAAACAACTAAGTTTTGGGAAATAAATTTTCAACTAAGGTTTAATTTCCTTAAAAAATGTTTTCTTTGTAAACAAAGGCCCTACTGAAGAAATCCAATAATGTAAGCAATCCTAATATGTTTAAAAAATTAGTGAGCTATAGATAAACGTTTTGTATAACATTACTGGCTGTGAAAATATGACTACTAGACTTGGAAAGAAAATGTCTATTGAGATTTTTTTTACCAGATGGAAACTTGAAATTAACAGCTAAGTGGGATTTTGAATTTCTTGGAGAATGGCACATTAAACTAAGATATAAAGAATGAAGAGGTGTAAAAATAGTAATAATGAATTTCATGATCTAGAATTTCTAGTTCAAAAATTTGGTTTCTTCTTAATATTTATAATCCTTATGCGACCAATACCAAGGAATATATACAGTAGATATAATTAACAAATGTTTAAAAATTCTATAGTGATAAATATCAAAAAGATGGGTATCATAATTTATGTAAAGAACATTATAAGATATACTATACAATTAAAGTTACATATGAATACGGTAGAACTGTATTCAAGCATGTACTCAAACAGCATGAAAAATCAACAGTTCATAACGAAAGAAGAAACATTAGACAAATTTTAGGCAAATATTGAATTATTATTATTTTTATTAGCCCGATTTTCGTTTTTAGGAAAACTTGATTTTCTTAGGGGTAAGGAGAATACTACAAATAATAATATTAAGAAAAATCAGTTTTTTTAAAAATGGGTAAAGACATTATAAACCATTAAAAATAGTTCATAGTAATAAAATTCTTTAGGTTTAGGATCATTTTTTCTTAAAAGACAGCAAAAACTGCGAAATTTTGAAGATATTGTCGATGTGTTAGTGAAAAACCAGCTAAAACCTACAGATTTTTACTATCATAGCCAAAATATACAACTATGAAATCTCAGAAACTAAACACAAAGCAATGACTTACCCTTTTGCTGCTGTGAGCTTGTATACATGTCTTTCTACGCCAGTCACCAGGTGCTGTGCGCATGTATATGCACATGCTTGGATTTTAATACAGTGCTATTGACGTCCTGAGCAAATGACTTCTCAGTGATTCTGACGAGTTATTTCCATATCTCAGTGAATAAGAAATTTTCAATTGTTTATCTACAGTAAATGTGCCTCACTGTATGCTATCATTTGCAATAAAAAAAATTATGTATCGTGAATCCTTTATGAGATATGAATATTATTATACCCATATGATTTGCGATGCGCAAGGACGTGAAGAGGATCTCCATCGGATATAAAATCTAGTAAGTCGAGATCGAAATGAGATATCATTTCGCTCTCAATTTTAAATGAAGTTTAGGTATCTTATCTACATCTCACTCCATGTAATGTCTGAGCTAAACAAACCATACGGAAAGGACACATGATGCGTTTTTACCTCTGCGAGTCAACAAAATTTAGTGTAATGTTTTACTTAACTAGATACAGTGCAGTAAGCATGACGAATAAGGAAAAGAAATTCAATTGTTTATGGAGTGAAGATGTCAAATCAAATTTTGTCATCTAATAGTTTTCGAAAAATAGGATGGTAAGCATTTCATTTCGGCTGAAAATCCGTCTCACAACACAGGTGCCAAAATTTTGTAAGCAATACAATCATAGCAAAAGTCACCTCATCTCGGAATGCAGAGAGCACGTCTGTAGCACCTCTCTCGGACCAATAAAAGGCTTCTACTCACCAGGTTGCAACGTCAGATATGAATACGACTGAAACTTCTAGAGAAAGTTTCTCGCGGATTTGTGGCAGAATAAGAGCAACACTTTTAAAAACCTGCTGCACAGAGCCTCAGCTCTAATGTTGCAAGGCAGTGCCAGTCGCAACCCTTTGGTATGGCACCAAACAAAGTGGTGCAGTGGTAAGCAACTGGACTCATATTCCGACCACGCTGATTTCCTTAGACTTAAGGCAGATGTCTTGTGAAAGATGACAGTCGGTTCCTTCCCATACTTCCTCTAACCAACCTCAATGTTCCTTGTTCTTTGATCTCGTCGTCGACATAATGTTAAAACCTAATATTCCAAAAATGGTTAAAATGGCTCTGAGCACTATGGGACTTAACTTCTGAGGTCATCAGTCCCCTAGAACTTAGAACTACTTGAACCTAACTAAACTAAGGACGTCACACACACCCATGCCCGAGGCAGGACTCGAACCTGCGACCGTAGTGGTCGCGCGGTTCCAGACTGTAGCGCCTAGAACCGCTCGGCCACCCCGGCCGGCACCTAATGTTCATTTCGTCTTTATTATTACAGCAAAGAATAGAATTCAACCGACAGAAATGAATTTTCCGTGAAAAGTCCGAGACTGTAGGAGACCGATCGGATCTGGAACGACGACAGAGATATTAAGATGTTCTCAATATAAGAAAAAATAGAAATAAAAACAGACCATGCCTTTCAAATAGGCAAGCTAGCAATCACGTACCGACGGTCAACAGATATTTCACGAGAGCGAGGAAGAGAGGGACTGATCTACCCGAAGAGGACAGCAAGTCTAATCCATCGCGTTTATCATGATGAAGGTGATGAGTTAATTTTCTCTCCGTGTTGCTACTGCAATGTGCTTGAAACCACTAATCCTCTCTTTTTTCCTAAAGTCAAACTTCCGAACATGATTGGCAGTGGATATCATGAATTTATAAATCTGCGGAGCGACCTTACAAGTAACATGAATAGTCTTTTATTTTTTGCAACTTGGGTGCACTTCAGAATTTGGCAGAACTTCTTTCAGACTATTTCCCTACCGTTCCACTATCAAAAAGGCACTTGGAAAAAATAAGTACTTCAACTGCGTGCGAGGTCTGATTTCTCTTTTTTTATTACGGTGTTTATTTATCCTTAAATTGATGGCAATAAACAACAAATTTTTGCATTCGAAAGAGAAAACAATGATTGAAATTTCGTGAAAAGATCTCGCGGCATCGGAAAACGCTTTTGTTTTAATGACTGCCACCACAATTCGCTTCACATTTCTGTGATCTCTCTTATCTGTTCAGTGATAATACAAGACGAGCTGACCTTCCTTGAACTTTCTGATGTCCTACCTTAATCCTATGTCGTAGGTATCTCGTACCGTCAAGCTATACATCAGGATATGTAGGCAGTCTCTTTGCCACATCTGTTGCAGCTAGAAGACTTTGCTTCGCTTTTCTCATAAAATGTTCTATCTGAATGTCCCTATTTGTTTTTAATTATGATCCCCAAGTATTTAGTAGAATCTACAACCTTTAAATTCATAGTACTTATCGTGTAACAGAAATTTAACCGAATTTCTTTAGTAGTCGAGTGGAAGACCTCATTGTTTTTATTATTTAGGATCGGTTGCCACTTTTCGCAGCATGAAAACAACTTTTGTGTCATTCTGCATTTCGTCTGTATCTTCTCATGATTTTACTGAACGGCTGGACGACGAAAGATCGTCTTCGGTTTATTGGGAGAATTTTAGAAAAAGTGTAACTCTTCTACAAGACAGACCGCGTATAGAAAATTAGTACGACCCATTCTTGAGAATCGCACAAGCGTTTGGAATCCCCTCCAGGTTGTATTAAGGGATGAAAACAAAGCAATTTAGACGCGTGCTGTGAGATTTATTACAGGTACAATCATCCAGCATGCAAGTACTGAGGAAATGCTTCGTGAACTCCAATGGGAATCCCTGTAGGGAAACGACGTTCTTCTAGCGAAACATCATTGAGAAATGGTACATTTCGCGTAAAGCATTCGATGAAGACAACCGTCTGGTTGAAACCGATAGCTGCAATTTCAAATGATGTGGCGGTTGCTGTCGAAAAAAGTTACAGGTCATCAGTCACATTAAATCCTGTGACAGTATGTCGTTATTTGTCTAAAAAGGAATAGTTATAGTAAATTTGTTAATGCAGTGATACATTGCAGCATGTAGTGGGTGGTTGTAATTAAACTTTCTCTATTTAACACTCTATATAACACGGGAACTAATTACTGTACGAGTACCAAACGTGGTTGCATTCATGTCCAGATTATGGGGTGCATGATTTCCATTCGTCACAGGGCCATCGTCCAGTTCCAACTATGGCCACCAGATGCCGTTATCAGTCATCGTGATTCGTAGTCTCACACACCCGACCAGTCGCAGTTCACTTGTTGAGGTGTCAACATGAGCTTGGACAAAAGGAGCAGGACATTATTGGTGAAGCTCTGTTATCAGAACCACAGTAATGCTGCAATTGTACTTCGAGAATATCGCCGGCTGAAAGTATTTCTGAAGCGTCTTCTTTCTCCACTTCCTGTGTGGAGCATGATGAAGAAGTTCGAACGAACTGGTGAACTGGGCGTCGCTCGAGTAAGAGGCCGACGACCGGTCGCACCACAGGTGGTTGATGAAATCACTGTTCCTATGGCAGACAGTGCGCGTGCAGTGTCACGACAGTTGAACATCCTGTGATCCACTGTACGAAAGGTGCTTCAGACCATTCTCAAATGGCATCTGTACAAGATCAATATTATACAGCAGCTTTCACCAGAGGACGCACAGCAACGTGTTGACTTCGTTCTCAACTTTGTCGCATGGATTAAAGTTGACGAGGGCTGACCCTGGACAGAAGCAGCTCAATTTTCTCTGACGGGTGGGGTGAACACACAGAAATGACGAGTTTGGGGATCTTCACCTCCAGTCACAGCATGAAGTTCCTCTGTATGGTGAACGTGTCACCGTATAGTGTGGCTTCACGGCTACGTTCATCATTGGCCCATTCTTTTATAACAGGTTGGCGCTCAAGGACCAAAGACGCTCAGTGTGACTGCCAGCGTTACTGCTATATGCTTTTCTAGCTTTTCATACCCACCCGACAGGAGAGAGACACATTGAACTCAACCGTTTTCATGCAAGATGGGGTCCCACCGCATATTGCTCGTAAAGTTCACTTGCTTCTTCGAAATACGTTTGAAAACGATCGAATTACAAGCCGACCGCTTCCAAATGCCTCGCCAGCACCATCATTTGATCTTACTCACTGTTATTTCTGGTTGTGGGGTTACCTGAAGGAAGGGGTTTACCAGGGAAACGTTCACACATGTGCTGATGTGAAGCGCAGCATATCAAGAGTGGTAGCCAGCATACCCACAGACATGCTTCGTTTTACTGTGCAGAATGCAATCCTGCGTTTTCAGACCGTTCTGGACAATGATGGGCCCCGTATTGAGCACCTTTTGTAGCAGAAATTGTACCGGTATGTAATGGCATAATGTACCGTAGCAGCTCATTAAAAGTGTTTCAATTGAATTGGTTCTGCACACCTTATCTTCCCCATGTCCCTGACATTAATGCTACTAAATTTGGTAATTAGTTTCCTTGTTATGATGTGTTAAATAAGGAAAGTTTAATTATAACCACCCGGTAAATAGCATGATTTATTTATAAAGAGTGACGTGTTTATTGACCTGTGGCGCAGACTAGCTCGAGGGGAATCAGAATGTAAATCTAGGATGCCTGTCTAATGCTCACGTGAGGCGCTCCGTTCTTTACTTTTCTGCCACGTTCATAACAACGCTCTTCGTGGTCCCTCGCATGTTGCACGGCTCTCAGTGGATGGGTCGCTGCCGTACAAAGACACCGGAAACGCTCGTTGTAGCACATTTGAATGCATGAGCCGTCCTGTGGAGCCCGTTATAAGGCTAGGAAGTCTTCCCAAAACCTCTACCTGCGCCAGAAGCGAGTAGATTTATAACTGAGAAACCTCCACCGTTTATGCAAGGTGCGCCCCCTACCGAAATGGAAAATTCACTTGCTGAATGTAAATCTTAGAAAATGGTGTAAGATGTCTATGTTCTTTTAGTATTCCCGATACAAGTAACTTCTACGTTGCTTTTCAGTCTCCATGTAACATTTATGGCCCCAAAATAAGCTCCAAAAGGTAATGATACATCACTGCCATGAGAATAAATTTGAGGCTCTGGAATGAATTCTGCATCCTCTTTCTTAGCAGGAACAAGAAAAAAGAAGCTAAAAATTGTAGTAATATTCGTAGGAAACCCAGGAAGAGTGTCTCGTGGATCAATGGTTATCGGAGTTGCGTCATGCCATCACTTACTATCATACGTTAGCGCACTTCCACCATATGATGTAAGGCGTTAAGATCAAGAATGAAGAGCGACGGAAATCACTAATCACATTAAAGGACAAGTAACGTGATCAATTTCAAAGGTTACGGAAACGGTAGGGCAAACTAGTTCTTGTTTCATCTTCCCGGATTCCAAAATTTTTAATGATTCACAGGCTACATTAAAAGGTTTTCACATTCCCATTTTTTTATTTTCTCCTTTCTAATAAAAATTATATTGGGTGGTCACCAAAAATAGTAGGTGATCTAGCCAATTCCATCAATGGGGCCTCATATTGTTAAGTTTCTTTTTGTCATATTACTTGAGGTTCTCATTATTGACAGAACAACATGGTAAACTTCGAATAGGATCTTCTGAACGTTGGCCAGTTATTCACTATTCGCTTATCAGTTTCTTTAGCTATCATCAAGGGAGAACTAACTGGCACAATTTTACATTCATGTTCTACGTGATGAGGAATTTACATTCTTTAGAATTGTGCAGTTAATGTTGAATACGTGGTCCATAAAACTTACTGCACTGTAAAGCTGATTTCGAAGTTGAAGTTGCCTGTTTTCCTTCATATATATATATATATATATATATATATATATATATATATATATATATATATATATATATATATATATATATATATATATATACTTATCAGAGGGGAAAAGAAAGATGCGTTGGTTCCCTTATATCTGAGGTAAAATTCTGTATCATATGCGTAATAATTTAGGTGACATTGTCATTTACATTTTACATCAATTCTACAATTTTAAATGTAACTTCTGTATCTTCTAGCGTTTATGTCTGTTCCATACTACTCTCTTTATAGATGCGAAAATGGTTTCTTGCCTTCAGACGTTCTAAGTTGTTGTAAACCTTTTACTGGGTAAATGATAAGTGCTGCACAATAATGAAACGGTTGCATTAATTTGTACACTTCGTTCAGCACAGACAACAGAGCGCCACCTTTCCACATTCGTCTTAGCGGAACAAAATATCGTAAACCGTGTCGGTATAACTCTACGTTCTAATATATACAGGATGTTTTTCTCTGCATTTCTAATGTAACGTGTGAAATAGATATTTATTTAAAAAGGTAAACCTGGGAAACATTATCTTTTTACGGAATTATTATCATATTTTATGTAGTTATTTACTGAGGGTTACAGCAAGGAATTATATTACATTAACTTTTCTGTCATATGGCGGAATTATTTAAGCCAGTCGTGAACAAATCAGTCTAAATCAAACTTCTGTTAATTGTAAGTAGCGAGCTAAGAGTTCAAGGTTTCAGGGGTAGATGCAACACGCTGTGTTCAAATGGATATTCTAGTGGTGGCATATTCTTGCATGTGAAGTGTTCGAATGAAAGCCCACTTTCCTGAATGCGCAGCTCAATGCAACTTCTAAACTACTTGAGGACGAGATGAGAAGTGTTTGGTTTCAAGGAGCGATAAGGTTCGTAGAAGCGCTTTTTGAAGTCATGGTCGGTTAGAAACTAGAACGTATCCTTACTCTAAGGTGTAAAGCACTAGTAGGAACGCACAAAAAACGAGGTTCGACCTTACACAGATACTGACGTGGTATCCCAAATGACGTAAGTGAAACAACATATATATAATGAGTCGAAACATTGTCATCACCTAACTAACAATCCGTGGTGCGATGCAATTTCGAACAGCCTTTCGGCTGGATGTCAGCGTAACAAGACACAACTAGCGACGTTGTGTAACAAAAAGCAGGTTTATCCTATCAGGTGACACGTTTCCATTGTCGATGAACTCGTGTCCACTGCAGTCGCAATTGACGTTGTAGCCTGGTCACATAGCGGTCGTCTACTGTGGAGACCCATGTTGAATAATGAGCACTGAATGGTGTGTTCTGAAACACTTACTTGCGTCAGCATCAGCACATTGCAATCAGTAGTCATATCTATCACACATCGCCATCTGCGAGATGCTTATTCTGAGACTGCGCGTAATAACAGTCCGCTCTTGTCAACGTCGCTTTTACCTTTTGGCTCGTATTGCCGTTAAAGTAGTTCTTCATTTGTCTCTACTCCGCTTATATAATCTGCTCACAGCGTCATATGCCCTCAGAGTCATCAGTGGTTTGGTTCATAAGTGCATAAAAATGAGATGTTTCTTCCTCCATGAATACTCGTGTTCAAATATTTACTTAGTGACTCGATTTGACCTATCACATTTGTTACTAGCTACTGCTATTTTACTCCTAATAAATATTCTGAAAATATGTAGATGGTTGCTTAAGATATCTAATGAGAAATAAAATAATTATTATGGCACGATTTCTCTTACACGGGAACTTCTCACGGCACCCTCCTCATATTTTTTATTAAAAATGAAACTCCTCCAGCTGTACTTAAGGTTTTATATTTATTTGGCTATTAGTTTCGACCTTGCGTCAACGGCATCTACAGACCCTATATAACACACCATACATAAAGTAAACAATGTAACACATCAGTAGTCTGTGAGCTATTGTACAAAAAAATATATTATAAACATTTTATATAAAGGATGAATTCGTTAAAAGTAGTTACATTTCGCTCATTTTCACCAAGATGTAATTTACCTTGACATTAGTAATTTATATGGCACAAACAAGTACAAATGATTTTAAATATACACGGTTATTTCCGTTATATATCAACACCAGACATTTGAATAAAAATGGGGGTGTATATAAGTTTGAAACAGTACTAAAATTGTGCTAAAAGCGAACCCTTCTTTGTGTGCACAGTTTAACTAATAGGAATGAAAATATGCATTGCCAATCAGATATATGTAAGGTACGATTCCATTGTTTATAAACAGTGAAAGGTGGGAAAGATTGAAAGGAGTTACGTTTGCATAACACTGTATCGTCATCACTATAAAGTAACAAAGTGAAATAGGTTACTGAAACAACGTCATTCGTAATGATACGAAACACAATGAGGAGGAACTGGAAGAATGGTACGGAACCCAGTTAATATATTAAAAGGTAGTCGATAGTGTGAAATTAATATATATGAGTCATTTCATTAACCTACTCATTCCAAAAAGATAAATGTAAGCTAACATGCCACCAAAATATACCATTGCAAATGTCGGTGCCTCATTTAAGGCCATAACCCAGGTCTAAATTAATCTAATTCTAATATGGCCGCATTAGTAAAAGAACGCTCACGTACATAACAGTGCTCCAAATAGAAGTAAACAGGGTGTTGTCAGTCAAAACAGTTCGTCACGTATGTAAATTTCTTGTAGTTCCTCTCATAACTAATTACTAAAGAAGAGTACACAGTAAGGTGTACAAAGTACAGCTCTCGTATTGTTATACGTAATCTAGTCAAGGGTTGACATAAGTTAACAACAATCATTGAAACGCCTAATCACCCACGTACTTGGACGACTAAAGTCCAACTTTTATATTATCACTACACCATAATTACTCACTCATTTCTCCTATCCTTATAGACGTGTTCTTGTATAAAATTACTAGTTTAAATATATTGACTATCCACTCATTTACGAGAACGATCATGAGAGTGAAGGGAAAAATTATACTGAATAAAAGGCCCATCAAATGATTAGGATAAAATAGTATTATAGTACCGACTCGTTTAAAGGAAAGATGATTATGTGTCAAAGTATAAATTATGTCTGAGGAAGGCCCACTGGTTTAAACTTCACACTTGTTACTGCCTGCCACCCATGTGGAGCAATTATTGGTCTCACAGCGGACTTCTAGTACTCAGCCACACACAACTGATTTCATCAAAGTGTAGGATGAGCTATTTGTAAAATGTTGCTTACATAGACGTCGAATAAGTAGTAATAACGAAATACGGCCGTTTCTCTATTCGTATGCCATATGTTACTGTCAGGTCACTTAGCTTCCTTGTAGGCTAGACTTAGCTTCCTTGTAGGCTAGAAGTTCACGTGTTTGACGTTTGCTACGAACATGGTTATGTAAACGACGTACTTGGTTCAAATGGTTCAAATGGCCCTGAGCACTACGGGACTTAACTTCTGAGGTCATCAGTCCCCTAGAACTTAGAACTACTTAAACCTAACTAACCTAAGGACATCACACCCATCCAAGCCCGAGGCAGGATTCGAACCTGCGACCGTAGCGGTCACGCGGTTCCAGACTGTAGCGCCTAGAACCGCTCGACCACTCCGGCCGGCACGACGTAGTTATAAGGAACTCGCTCCCCCTATGCATGTCGTTTCTGAACTTTACCGGATTACTTTAACAGACTAACCGTGTACCTAATATATTATAAAATAAGGTATCATGGTAGATTTTGATGCAATAACGAACAGGGAACTACATGCCAACTCGTATAGTTGACATATGTAATAAATTATTTAGTTCCCCTATCACTATGCATTTAGAAGATTATGCAAGTAGTGCTAGAGGTACTTAAAGTTAGGCAAAGTGGGACATTGAACTTCAGTATAGGCCATGTCTTTATGCCTCCTGTTCCACTGTACACTTTAACTTGAAGTTCAGTTACACCTTGGTTATCGGTACCGCCATGATATTTTTTCATAATGAACGTCTTTGAACTGAAACGTTTGATGTCTGTGCAAAGATCTGTATTTTACATTATAATTCCATATTAGTAGTGGCTACAGGATTGACAAAGGTGTATTCAATATGGTATTGGTAGTGATAGTAACGACATTCTCACCTGAGAAAATTATATTTCAGCTATGGTTAAACAATGCAAGAGATTGTAGTTGTAGTTTGGTGATGAAATAACGATCCGATGTGTTCTGTTCCACGATTATTGCACATTAATAACGATTGTGTAAGTAGACTCTAAATTCTTTGATCAGCAGGCGTCTTTGCAATTTGAACCACTACCTCTGATAACTTCTGACATAGAGTATTGAACATTAATGTCCATAGTATGAACAGTAACTAACCCCCCTCCTTGGACTTGTTTCTTCGTTAATGTAGATAAATAGTAAGATAGATCTTTACAAATCTAGTGTTGTAATATGACTGATATTATTCCTTCGATCACATGATGCATTATCGCGAGATATGTCCTTCTGTTAATGGTTACCAGGTGTCAGGTAATCATTATACCAATCATTACGAAGGATTTGCACGGTTATCTGTCTTATATATGGGAATTTGGCTCCAGATTGTGTCGAATCTCGTATATTTGGATTGATTCTCCTGGTGTGAAGATTTTTCCGTTTAGTATTGAGTAGAAGACAAGCAGTTCATGTTTGTGTACTCGTTTATTTGTACTACGGAGGTCACCATGTTGTCACTTCGGTGAAAGAACAAGAATTCCTCAGACAGAATCTATACTTTGACACATTATCATCTTTCGTTTATACGAGTCAGTGCTATAATCCAGTTTAATCCTAATCATTTGATGGGCCTTTTGCTTAGTATAGTTTTTGTGGTGTCACCGCCAGACACCACACTTGCTAGGTGGTAGCTTTCAAATCGGCCGCGGTCCGGTAGTATACGTCGGACCCGCGTGTCGCCACTGTCAGTGATCGCAGACCGAGCGCCACCACACGGCAGGTCTAGAGAGACGTACTAGCACTCGCCCCAGTTGTACAGCCGACTTTGCAAGTAACGGTTCACCGACAAATACGCTCTCATTTGCCGAGACGATAGTTAGCATAGCCTTCAGCTACATTTGCTACGACCTAGCAAGGCGCCGTATTCAATTGATATTGAGATTCTATTAATGTATCATCAAGAGCGATGTTCTACAAATGTGGATTAAAGGTAAGGATTCCAGAAGCTACGTACTTTTCTTTATAGCATTCATTACGTATCCTGTTTCAGGCCTCACGCCAGCCTGCGTGAGTTTAAGCGCGTGCCTTTCGGCTTCCTCTCATTGTGTCTAGGCTGTCTTGTCTAGACACAACATTTTTGGCGACGACGATTTAACGGTCGTATTGCTCTAATTTACTTGTGTCATGGCTTCGCCACAATCTCCAGATGTACTGTCCGAATTTTATCACTTGCAGAATCAGCAGACGCAGGCGTTATTGGATGCCCTTGGACAGCTCATCCAGGGTCAACGTGCAATGCAAAATGATGCGGCAGCCGCCGCTCCACCGCTACCGCAGCCACAACACGCAGTTGCACCACCTTTTCGTCCGTTTGATGTGGCGATGGAAAGCTGGACGGAGTGGTCACGCCAATTTGGATTCCATCTCGCCGCCTACAGAATTCAAGGTAACGAGCGGCAGCCTCACTTATTGGCGTGTGTAGGGCTGCAGACGTGCTGTGTGATAGTGAAATTATTTCCCTGCCGCGACGTAGCAACTCTGTCCTACGACGAAATTTTGTCTGCATTAGATGCATATTTCAAGGAATCAGTCAATGTCGTTGCAAAAAGGTATACGTTCTTTCGTACCAAACGTACGGCCGGTCAAACTAATCGGGAGTGGGTTGCAACTTTGCAAGGCCTTACTAGGGATTGTGCTTTTGAGTGTGAATGTGGACTCCCTTATTCAGATACTATGGTGCGTGATGCAATTGCACAGAACGTTTCTGATGTTCATATGAGGGAACAGATTTTGAAACTTGTCAATCCCTCCCTTCAACAAGTGATGGACATATTGGATAGGCAAGACACACTTGACTTTGCTCAGGAATCATTTGCAACTTCGCCAGCTGTGTGTCACATTAACCGGCCCGCCGGGCGAGCTGCACGGAACGGTAAACAGCCCTCGCGCCCGTCCGCGCAGCTGCCGCCACGATATCAACCACATGTCCCGCAGCAGCAAGCAAATGCAGTAAAATCATGCCCGCGGTGTGCTACAAGACATTCGCGTGAGAACTGCCCGTCACGCCAAGCTATTTGCTTTTTCTGTAATAAAAAAGGACGTGTTCAGAGTGTTTGCCAGAAAAAGCTCAGATCGGACACTCTCAACGATTCCAGGCCCTTTGCTTCGCGCCGGAATCGAACCAAGAATACTCAGGCTCGTGAACCTTCGCCCATGGACATTCATGTAGTTAACACCACTCCGCCCAGTGCCACTCTCTCTAACAGTGACTGTGTTCGTCCCACAAATAGTGTGCGTTGACGTCGCAGGAAATCACGTCAAGTAGCAAGTGCTTCTGTACCAGTGTCTGTTCAAATTGCACGAGACAGTCGCTCTTGTCGTCAGCAGGACAATAAACTTTTTGTAGATTTGGACATTCGTGGCAACGTGATCCCATTCCAGCTCGATACCGCAGCTGCAGTTTCACTAATCAATAAAGACACTATGCCGGCTGCGGTGGTCTCGTGGTTCTAAGCGCGCAGTCCGGAACCGTGCGACTGCTACGGTCGCAGGTTCGAATCTTGTCTCGGGCATCGATGTGTGTAATGTCCTTAGGTTAGTTAGGTTTAAGTAGTTCTAAGTTCTAGGGGACTGATGACCACAGCAGTTGAGTCCCATAGTGCTCAGAGCCATTTGAACCATTTGAAAGACACGTACAAACAACTGGGCACACCTCACCTGCGTGCCGCAACCGTTAAGTTAAATACTTATTCAGGTAAGAATATCCCTGTGTTAGGACAGTGCAGCCTTCTTGCAACATACAAGGGACAAACAAAACTTGTGTCATTTTACATCCTTCGTTCTTCTTCTGCAGTGAACTTGTTTGGTTTAGATTTATTTCAGTTGTTTAATTTGTCTATAGTAAATCAGGTCCTATCAGTGAATCAGACTGTGCCTTCAGCCAGTGTTTCTCGTCTATGTGAAGAGTTTGCAGACATTTTTGCACCGGGCCTTGGTTGCGCTAAGAACTATGAAGCACATTTGGAACTGAAAGTAAAGGCGCAACCGAAATTTTTCAGAGCGCGCAATGTTCCCCACGCATTGCATGATGAGGTCGCAAGTACATTACACGAATTGGAATCACAAGGTGTGATTGAACGTGTGCAGGCTTCTCTCTGGACTTCACCCTTAGTCATTTTGCCAAAACCTTCCGGAAAATTGAGACTTTGTGTGGACTTCAAAGCTACAGTGAATGCACAACTAGTGATTGCAACTTATCCTTTACCCTGCCCGGAAGATCTTTTTGACAAACTGTGCCCGGGTAAATATTTTTCGAAGTTGGACCTAGCAGATGGCCGGCCGGTGTGGCCGTGCGGTTCTAAGCGCTTCAGTTTGGAACCGCGTGACCGCCACGGTCGCAGGTTCGAATCCTGCCTCGGGCATGGATGTGTGTGATGTCCTTAGGTTAGTTAGGTTTAAGTAGTTCTAAGTTCTAGGGGACTGATGACCTCAGCAATTAAGTCCCATAGTGCTCTGAGCCATTTGAACCTAGCAGATGTGTACTTGCAAATACCAGTAGACGACGAATCCCAGCGCGTCTTGGTGGTTAACACGCATCTTGGTTTGTACCGATTCAAAAGACTGCCATTCGGGTGTGCATCCGCCCCTGCATTGTTTCAGCAATATCTGCAAACCGTTTGTGCGTCGGTCCCTACTGCAGCAAACTATCTGGACGATATTGTGATCTCCGGAAAGACGGAAGAAGAACATTTAGCCAATCTCAGAACATTATTTCAGGTCTTGCGACAAAATGGTCTTCGCTTGCGGAAGGACAAATGTGTGTTTTTTGCTCGTGATTTACCATATCTGGGACATGTAATCAATGCCCAAGGCCTACATCCTAGTCCAGAGCATCTCCGTGCCATACAAGACTTGCCTTCGCCGCAGAATTTGAAGCAGCTACAGAGTGTGCTGGAAAAAATTAATTATTATAAAAAATTTGTGCCGCGCGCTTCTTCCATTTCAGCTCCACTTCATCGCTTACGCCGTAAAGGTGTTCCGTTTGTCTGGACGACGGAATGCGAACGCGCCTTTCGCCAGTTGAAATCGGCGTTGCTTTCAAATACTTGCCTTACGCCATTCGATCCCCAGAAACCCCTTTTGTTGATGGTAGATGCATCGGATTTCGGGATCGGTGCTGTGCTTGCGCACAAAGATGGATCGCATGATCGCCCTATTGCCTTTGCGTCCAAATTGCTCTCGTCAGCGCAAAGAAATTATTCACAGATAGAGAAAGAAACTTTGGCTCTCGTCTTTGGTGTTACAAAGTTTCATGATTTCTTGTATGGTCGTCACTTTACCATCATCACAGACCACAAACCTTTGACATCGCTTTTTCTGCATGTTCATTGATGCGGAAACCGATGACGTGGTCGAATCGTTTCCGATTGATTTTTGTCGTGTAGCTACAGCCACAGCTGCTGACCCTGTCCTTGCTACCGTTTTGCGTTTTGTTGCTACGCAATGTCCCTTGTCGAAATCACGGATCGAGGATCCGTTGGGTCGCCGATTTTTTGCTCACAAGGAGAGACTTTTTGTTCGACGTGTTTTGCTGTTGCGTTCTGATATTGATCAGTCCAGGGTCGTGGTCCCACGTTCGTTACAGTCCTCTGTCTTACGGCTTCTCCACCAAGGACATTGGGGTATAGTGAGAACAAAACAACTTGCTCGTCAGCACTGTACTTGGTTCGGAATCGATGCTGCGATTACGAAAATGTGCTCTTCTTGCATGGCGTGTGCCAAACAACAATCCGCACCACCGCGGAAATTCTTTGCATGGCCGAAAGCCACTTCCCCTTGGCAACGCTTACACATCGATTTTGCTGGTCCATTCTGGAATGCTCGATGGTTGGTTGTGGTCGATTCGTTCAGTACTTTTCCTTTTGTTGTCAGGATGTCTTCCACGACGTCATCTGCCACCATCCAATGGTTATCCGCTATCTTTTGCATTGAAGGTCTTCCACAGACTATTGTTTCCGACAATGGCCCACAATTCATGTCCGCCGAATTTCAGTCATTCTGCAAGGCCAATGGTATTCAACATCTGACATCCGCGCCGTTTTCGCCTCAGTCAAACGGTGCCGCTGAACGATTGGTCCGGACTTTCAAGTCACAGATGTAGAAGTTGAAAGAGTCGCATTCTCGGGAGGACGCGTTATTGCTCTTTTTGTCCTCGTATCGCTCTCAGCCCCGAGATTGTCGCTCGCCGGCTGAGTTGCTCCACGGTCGTCCTCATCGAACCTTGATGTCTTTGCTGCATCCGCCACATCAGGTTCCTGTGCAGCGGCAGCCACCTGCTTTTGCTCCAGGCGACGTTGTATACTATCGCAACTATAGAGGTTCACGGCGTTGCCTCGCAGGGCGCATTCTTCGCTGCCTCGGCCGCGCTATGTATTTGGTTTTGGGGGCCTCTGGTGAGGTGGGTCGGCATCTCAATCAGCGTCGCACGGGTTCTGCCGCTCCCCGTCTACTTTCAGCGACGGTGCCGTCCGGTCAGCGCCCTGGGGACCCATCTACTGGCTCGCCTCATCCCCAGGTGTTACCGACGCTGCCTTCCATTTTGCCCCATGGCGACGCGCCGCCGCCGCCGCCGCCTGTTCTCCCGCCGGCGACGCCCGCAGTGGACGCTTCGCTGCAGCCGTCAAGCGCCTCCCTCGGTCACGCGCCGTCGATCGCGTCCCGTGACCAGCTCTCCTCCGACATGGACCTCTTGCCCGCTCCGGACCAGATGTCGTCTTCGCCCGTCGGGTACCCCGACGCGATGGAGGTCGACCCTTCGGCCCCTCCTGTCTCTTTACGGGCGCGTACACCACATGTTGGCGTGCACCCTGGACTAGGTTTTCAGGCGTTTCCTAGCTCCCCTCGGACCGAATGGTCGGGTGCGGGTGGCACAGCCTCGTCTGTTGTTAGGCTCCCCACCTCGTCGCATACGTCAACATGGGGTCCTCCCCACGGCGGGCGGAAGCCTTATAACACAACCGTTCGCCGATTTGCGGGGGAGGAATGTGGTGTCACCGCCAGACACCACACTTGCTAGGTGGTAGCTTTTAAATCGGCCGCGGTCCGGTAGTATACGTCGGACCCGCGTGTCGCCACTGTCAGTGATCGCAGACCGAGCGCCACCACACGGCAGGTCTAGGGAGACGTACTAGCACTCGCCCCAGTTGTACAGCCGACTTTGCAAGTAACGGTTCACCGACAAATACGCTCTCATTTGCCGAGACGATAGTTAGCATAGCCTTCAGCTACATTTGCTACGACCTAGCAAGGCGCCGTATTCAATTGATATTGAGATTCTATTAATGTATCATCAAGAGCGATGTTCTACAAATGTGGATTAAAGGTAAGGATTCCAGAAGCTACGCACTTTTCTTTATAGCATTCATTACGTATCCTGTTTCAGGCCTCACGCCAGCCTGCGTGAGTTTAAGCGCGTGCCTTTCGGCTTCCTCTCATTGTGTCTAGGCTGTCTTGTCTAGACACAACAGTTTTACCCTCTCATGATCGGTCTCGTAAATGAATGGATAGTCAATATATTTAAACTAGTAATTTTATACAAGAACAGGTTTATAAGGATAAGAGAAATGAGTGAGTACTTATGATGTAGTGATATAAATGTTAGACTTTAGTCGTCCAAGTAACTGGGTGTTAGGCGTTTCAATGATTGCTGTTAACTTATGTCAACCCTTGACTAGATTACGTATAACAATACGAGAGTTACACTTTTTATACCTTACTGTGAAATCTTATTTACTAATTAGTTATTAGAGGAACTACAAGTACTTTACATATGTGACGAACTGTTTAGACTGACAACACCCTGTTTACTTCTATTTGGAGCATTGTTATGTACTCGATCGTTTACTAATGCAGGCATATTAGAATTGGATTACCTTAGACCTGGATTACGGCCTTAAATGAGGCACCGACATTGGCGGCATGTTAGCTTACATTTCTCTTGCTGGAATGAGTAGATTGATGAATTGACTCATATGTATTTATTTTACATTATTGACTACCTTTTAATATATTAACTGTGTTCCATAGCTTTCTTCCAGTTCCTCCTCACTTGTGTTTCGTATCGTTATGAATGTCGTTGTTTCAGTAACCTGTTACTTTATACTGATGACGATACAGTGTTATGCAAACGTAGCTCCACTCCACCTTTCCCACCTTTCACTATTTATAAATGTTGGAATCATACCTTACATATGTCTGATTGGCAATGCATATTTTCCTTCCTGTTAGCTAAACTGTGCACACAAAGAAGGGTTCGCTTTTAACACAATTTTAATACTGTTTCATGCCTATATTATCATCAGGTCACCTAGACTTACATATGCCCCCATTTGTATTCTAACGTCTGGTATTGATCTATAACGGAAATAACCGTGTATATTTAAAATCATTTGTACCTGTTTGTACCATATAAATTACTATTGTCAAGGAAAATTACATCTTAGTGAAAATGAACGAAATGTAACTACTTTTTATGAATTCATCCTTTATATAATACGTTTATAATATATTTATTTTGTACAATAACTCACAGACTACTGATGTCTCACATTGTTTGTTTGATGTATGGTTTGTTATATAGGGCCTGTAGATGGCGTTGACGCAACGTCGTAACTAGTAGCCAAATAAATATAAAACCTTAAGTACAGCTGGAGGAGTTTCATTTTTAATAAATATTATACCAGTTGTGTCCCACGATCAACCAATTTAAATATGGTGTACGAAGCTCCTCATATTTTGTGGTAAAATTTCCCGGTGGATAGCCCGTCAAAAAGTGAACACAGATCGAGCGTGAAAACAATGTGTCCTGAACTGTGAAAAAAGAAACAAAATAGAAACAGTGAACGCTATAACCTCAATATGGGCAGCATCGAGCGACTCGTAAGAGGAACGGCTTAGTGGATGTGTGGTCGCGAGTTGTTTGACGGCAAGGAGAGACATCCGTGTACAGATCTACCTTTTGCCTTATTTTTTTTCACAAATTTAGAGCTGTACGTCCGGTCATTGTGGTGTCTGCTCTCCATTTGTGTTCTTGACAATTGTCATACTATTCATTCGTTACAGTGAATGAGTCATGCAGTAACAATATACTACCGTCCCAAGTAAAGGTGATGAATAGACAGAGCAGGCGAGACGCCTCATAGACCTCTCAGAGAAATGGAAACAACAAAGAAACGGTTGTGAACACTGTTACATCCAAGGAATTCAAGAATCAAAATTTCCAAAACGGAACGCAAGGGGCATAACATGTAGTACTTGTATAGAACAAATAGGAGGTACGTATGTCTGGAGGTCCTTTCCCTACATGTCGCTGTTGCAAACGGACATTACAAAACGATACAGACACGTCAATGGCCGGACGGACAGTTCATAATTTTGTGAAAAAAGTGGGATATTAGGGAGGTTTGAACCCAGGACTATCCAACGGGCTATCTTACCACTAAATCTGAGGGTGATGCTATAGGGAATTTCCATTGTTAAAACCAATTTTTATTTTTTGAAAAATTTTTTCTTCCTGGGAGGTTAAAACCGTGTGACGCGCCAGGACTCGAACCTGGGTCCTTGGGCCTTCGCGGGCAAGTGCTCTACAGACTGATGCATTCAATCGCAACGCAGTACCCCTCCTCATGGCTTTACTTCAACCACTAACTGATCTCCCAATTTCCAAACTGTCGCTAAGCCAAGTCTGCACAATAATTTGTCTTCCAGGAGTCCTAATTCTGTTAGGTAGATATGTGAATTTTTGTGAAGTTTGAAAGATAGGAGATAAGGTAGTGGCGGAAGTGAAGTCATGAGCGTGGGACGTGAGTCGGGTCTAATAATAAACTGACGAATCGTACCTGAGTTACGTCATATCAAATGATCTTGAGCATTGCTACACGCCATGAAGTGATTCTGGAGAAACAAATGTGGATGTCGAATTTCATCTGGACGCAACGACAGCACAGACCCGTACTATAAGGCATTTCACGCACATAAATTTCAAGTTTGGAGCTTCTGCAGACTATTCTGAGGGCGTCTGGAGTTCCGTTGCAGTGTACTCCAAATGTTCTCTTAAGAGGATCTGTCGTTACATGAGCAGGAGGGGTGCCGGGGGGGGGGGGGGGGGGACATCCACACTGATTCCCTTATAACCAATAGAATATCTTCCAATCACTGCGGTAGCGCTCCGACCCCAGGTGCCCTGTCTCAAATTGTTCAATAGAATATTGTCTATGCACTGTTACATTTTTGCACTTAAACAAAATTTTGTACAAATATACCGCATTACTTTGCACCTTTCGCAGATAGCATTCGGAGGAGTGTAAACAGTTTCGGTAGTAATTGCCTCAAAGCTGTACATGCAGAAACCGAAAGCGTGGAGAGTAAAATACGCTAAGCAGAAAGAAGAGCAACTGGTGAAGGGATGAATCTAACGTTTTAGCAGCAGGAATACGCAGTCCAAATGTCACAAAGAGGCATCTCGGAACTACGAGAGGGATCAACCAAACGAGTGTTCTGCGAACACTACACTCCATAGCATTTAATCCTCTTCACTTTTCTCTTGGTGTAACAGGGCAGACCTTTGTGTACCCTTTTCACCTGACGGCGGAACAAGTAGTTCACGGCGCCGTTATCTTGATACTATCTTATCCTGTCCCATACGTGTTATGTCATTGATGTCCCTTTGAGATGCCACTGAAAGATCTGTACACTTCCATTAGAAGAAAACAAAGCCAGTGTCGTAATTCGGCTACTACAACTGATAAATATTATTCCTGAGGTTCGCAAATAATATAAAAACCTTTTTTTATATAATGTTTACAAAGACAGTTGGTGAGTGCCTGGCACAACTTGACAACAAGGTGGGACCGGTTGGTAGGACATGTTCTGAGGCATCAAGGGATCACAAATTTAGCATTGGAGGGCAGCGTGGAGGGTAAAAATCGTAGAGGGAGACCAAGGTGCCACAAACTCCTCTTCTCCCCAGTTCTATTCAATACCTCCTCGCCCGCATCTCGTGGTCGTGCGGTAGCGTTCTCGCTTCCCACGCCCGGGTTCCCGGGTTCGATTCCCGGCGGGGTCAGGGATTTTCTCTGCCTCGTGATGGCTGGGTGTTGTGTGATGTCGTTAGGTTAGTTAGGTTTAAGTAGTTCTAAGTTATAGGGGCCTGATGACCATAGATGTTAAGTCCCATAGTGCTCAGAGCCAATACCTCCTCATTAGTTATGTGATCTAACCATCTAATCTTCAGCATTCTTCTGTAGCACCACATTTCGAAAGCTTCTATTCTCTTCTTGTCCAAACTATTTATTGTCCATGTTTCACTTCCATACATGGCTACACTCCATACAAATACTTTCAGAAATGACTTCCTGACACTTAAACCTATACTCGATGTTAACAAATTTCTCTTCTTCAGAAACGCTTTTCTTGCCATTGCCAGTCTACATTTTATATCCTCTCTACTTCAACCATCATCAGTTATTTTGCTCCCCAAATAGCAAAACTCCTTTAAGTATCTCATTTCCTAATCTAATTCCCTCAGCATCACCCGACTTAATTCGACTACATTCCATTATCCTCGTGTTGCTTTTGTTGATGTTAATCTTATGTCCTCCTTTCAAGACACTGTCCGTATCCGTTGGAAAGATGCGGCCAAATTTGGCGTTCTTGGGCTATGGCAGCTCACGACCACACGAGTACCTTGGCTAACACCACGACATCGCATGCAGCGCCTGTCCTTAGCGCGTGATCATATCGGTTGGCCCTTAGAAGACTGAAAAACAGTGCCTAGGCAGATTAGTCCCAATTTCAGTTGGCAAGGCCTGATGGTAGTATTCGACTGGGATGCAGACCTAACGAGACCATGGACCCAATTTGTAAAGAAGGCGCTGTGCAAGCTGGTGGTGGCTTCATAATCGTGAGGACTATGGTTACATGGAATGGAGTAGGTCCTCTGATCATATTCGGCTGCTTGGAGAACATTTGCAATCATTCATGTACTTCAGGTTCCCAAACGACAATGGAATTTTTATGGATGATAATGCGCCATGTTACCGGACATAGTTGTTCGCGACTAGTTTGAAGAACATTTTGGTCAGTTCGAGCGAACGGTTTGGTCACCCAGATTTCCCGACCTGAACCCGTCGAACATTTACGGGACATAATGGAGAGGTCAGTTCGCGCAGTAACACTTCCCCAAATTATGGAGCGCTATAGAGGCAGCATGGGTCAGTATTTCTGTGTGGAACTTCGAACGACATGTTGAGTACATTCCACATCGAGATGCCACACTATACCGGGAAAAATGACGTCCATAATGATACTAGGAGGTATTCCATGACTTATCTCTTGAGTGTACTGTGGGGCGTGTAGGCGCTCATTTGTTTCTGTACGGGCCTCTTATTAGCTGTATTGAGCACGTCGCGTGGCTTGTTGCGAATGCTAGTTAATCATTAAAGTTACTACGTCATTCTATTATCATGGCGCTGATTTGTGTGGCTTGTTAGTGTCTGTACAAGCTCTGCGTTTTTATGTTGTCTAGGGAGGTGCATTCTCGAGTTACTGCTCTAAAACTTTCTTGGCATTTGTATTTCTCAAGCTCGTACCCTGCCCCACTAGTTGGTGCATGCGTTTTCTTGTTTTAGTGTTACTACGATTAATATAGTTTATGTTTCAAGGAAGGCAATGATCATTTCACAAATATTATTGAACTGAATTCAAGAGAGAGAAGCGGGCTTCGCTGAATTGTTCTGTATGCCTCTGAGTGAAACTAAGTTCACAGCTAACTCAAAGACAAATAAAATCAAATAAAGCACCGAAAGTGAAGAACAGGCACCTCGGGTTTCTGTTTAATCGTATATACACCACTACATAGGGGTACCTTTTTAAAACAGCTGTCCCGCTAATTTCAAGTAAGCATTTTCCTATAAGTTGTTTACTGTTCTACTACATATTAATGTGCTCCCCTCTTGTGCTACTACCGTGTTGTGAGTATGTTTCTTTCTCTCCGCTGCCTCAGTGGGTTTAAACTAATGTATTTATTGTCTGTATTGCTGGCTGTAGACAGCCAATATCTGTTGTAACTGTTAATTTCTAATTGAGCATTTAACTTAATTTGGTTGCCACAAGGCGATTCTATTTCAATTTAACTGCCGTGCTGGCAGGTGGTCTTCACAGTTAATTTTGTAACTTTCTTAATACCATGATTGACTGACACTAAGCTTAATTAGTAGCGGCCTTGGATGTCAAATCCTTTTGTTGGAGCTGTTTGTGAAAGTCTTTGATGGCGCCATCGAGAGGTGGCTGTTGGCACATTAATACATTTGCCGACATCAGCGTGTTTTACAATTTAAAATCAATTTTGCTTTCAGCTAGGCCTCATCTGTATCTAATTTATTACAGATAGTTGACTGATCGTGGGCTGCGAATTTAATTCTGTTAAAAAATTTAAAAAATAAATTATAAAGTTTTAGCCTGTCCGCCAGCAAAGGCGTACCTGGATTAACATTATAGATGTATTTTCGTAGCGACTTCTTGTATTCTGATGAACAAACTGATTCGGCCTAGCCCGCTGTTAAGTTGTTTAAGACTATTATTATTATTATTATTTTTTGTCGCTTGATGTGAAGCTCTTCACCACAAACTGCTAATGTTGTATTTCGTTTTAGGCGCTCTTGTACTTGCACCATTTAAAATTTTGAAATCTGTACTTAATTGCTTTTGAGTAAAATTTTTGCTTGTAGGTCATTGACTTTTCCATCTTAACTGTTACCTTTTGCTAATAACTCATTGCTTTGTTTAAGAGATACTAAATTGTCTTTCAGGGAAATCCAATTTAATTTGCCCTGAACTTCATCACTCTCCAACTAATTATCTACAACTTCAATCCTAAACAGTTAATCTACAACAAGAAATTTGTGCCCATAAGGCAGTTGTAGCATCAATAACTATTTGTCTCACAAGAAGTGTGAACGTACACAGAAATAACAAATTGCTGTAAGCAGCCACATGTGACTGGTTACAGTGATCTCTTGTGTCAGTTGAGATTAACAGCAGTCATGGTTAAACCTAAACTTGAACATTTAAATTTAAAGATAGTAAATAATATTTTCCTTACCGAGAAAGACAGGACAATATTGCAGACTACCTGAACATTCAACATCAAATAATCAGAGCCGGGTGCGACGATACGGACCACAAACTCAAGGGAATTTCACAGTATAACTTGTATGTGCTGAGCAGTGTTGTGAGGGATACGAGAATGAGGCAAGGACACGGCGTGGTTCAGTAGGACGTTCCCGGGAAAGCAGTGAAAAATTCTCCACAGATTCAACCGAAATACAAGACTTGTTGAAAACAAAACCCCAATGAAGCCAAAATAACTTTTTTTGTGAGTCATCAGTCTTCTGACTGGTTTGATGCAGCCAGCCACGAATGTTTCTCCCCTGCCAACCTCTTCATCTCAGAGTAGCACTTGCATCCTACCTCTTCAGTTACTTCAGGATGTATTCCAGTCTCTGTCTTTCTCTGCAGTTTCCACCCTCTACAGCTCCCTCTAGTGCCATGGAAGTTATTCCCTGATGTCTGAACACATGTCCTGTCGTCCTGCCCCTTCTCTCTGTCAGTGTTTTCCATGTATTTTCAAATCTGTTACTGTGCAGAACCTCCTCATTCCTTACCCTACCAGTCCACCTGATCTTCAACATTCGTCTTTAGCACCACATCTCAAATGATTCGACTCTCCTCTGATCCCATTTTTCCACAGTCTATGTTTCACTACAATGCTTGGCTCCAAACGTACATTCTCCGAATTTTCTACCTCAGATTAAGGGATATGTTTGATATTAGTAGGCTACTCTTTGCCTGGAATGCCCTTTTTGGAAGTGCTAGTCTGCTTTTGATGTCTTCCTTGCTCCGTCCTTCGTTGGTTATTCTCCTACTTAGGTACCAGAATTCCTTAACATCATGACTGTCGATCCTGATGTTAAGTTTCTTGCTGTTCTCATTTCTGCTGTTTCTCATTGCTTTCGTCTTCCTTAGATTTACCTTGAATCCATATTCTGTACTCATTAGACTGCTCATTCCAGTCAGCAGATCCTGTAATTCCTTTTCACTTTCACTCAGCATAGCAATTTCATCAACGAATCGTGTGATTGACACCTTTTCACCTTGAGTTTCACTCCTTAACCTTTCTTTTACTTCCATCGTTGCTTGATCGATGTATAGATTGAACAGCAGGGGCGAAAGACTACGTCCCTGACTTATACCACTTAAGTTTTGGCAACAGACTTGCCGCAATCGATACACCGGTTCCCGGCAGATCACCGAAGTCAAGCACTGTAGGGCTTGGCCGGCACTAGGATGGGTGACCATCGGGGCCGCCAAGCACTGTTGCTATTTTTCGGGCTGCACTCAGCCTCGTGATGCCAATTGAGGAGCTACTCGACCGAACAGTAGCGGCTCTGGTCAAAGAAAACCATCATAACGACTGGGACAGTGGTGTGCTGACCACTCGCCTCTCCTATCTGCATCCTCAGCTGAGGATGACACGGCGGTCGGATGGTCCCGATGGGCCACTTCTGGCCTGAAGACAGTGTTTTTTTTTTACTTCGTTCTTGGCCGTCCACTCTTATCATTCCCTCTTGGCTCATGTACATATTGAATATTATCTGTCTCTTCTTATAGCTTACTCCTGTTTTTCTCAGAATTTCTAACATGTTGCACCTTTTTACACTGTCTAAAGCTTTTTCGAGGTCGAGAAATCGTATGTCAATGATCGGCGTCTAAAACACCCTCAGTTTTCTTCTCCATTCCTCTCTATATTATTCTTGTAAGAAACATGGATGCATAAGTTGTTACGCTGATTGTGCGATAATTCTTGCACTTGTCAGCTCTTGCAGTCTTCGGAATTTTGTGGATGATATTTTTCCGAAAGTCGGGTGGTATGTCGGCAGACTCATACATTCTAGACACCACATTGAATAGTCGTGTTATTGCTACTTCCCCCAATGATTTTAGTAATTCTGATGGAATGTTACCTATCCCTTCTGCCTTATTTGATCTTAAGTCGTCCAAAGCTCTCTTAAATTCTGATTCTAATGCTGGATAATAAAGGCCCCAATGTGAGAACAGTTCATTCAAGTGGACAATAAATTTTACCAACAGATTGGACTAAACATCATTTGAAGTTCGAGTCTCTGTGCAGTTGGTCAGAGACCGTACTGGCACCGAAATGGAAGATGATGGAGATAGGGGCTAAATACTGAATTCGCTCTTTCCAAGCTGTTTCACTGCATAAGGTCGTAATACACTCCCTCCCCTCAATCACTGCGCTAACAATGAAACTGCAGATACTGCGTGATCGCTCAGCTGTAGAAGGACATATGAACCTGATGAGATACCTGTTAGATCCTATAAAGATTATGTGAAAGAATTAGCTCCCCTTCTGTAATAAACTCATCATAGGTCGCTGGAGACGACAATTTTACAAAATGATTCGAGAAACCACAGATCATTCCCGAAACGTTATGCAAACGGGAAACATTGTTGGCGTGTAGATACCTGTTGTATTTTAAGTTCAATCAGCATGATCCCCTCCATAAAACTCGACATGGATTCCGCAAATAGAAATCCTGCGAAAAAGCTTCGTGCCAACGGGGTCGATACTCATGCTGTGTTTCTCGACTTTTTGAAGGCATTCGATATCTAGATCTGCATCGATACTCCACATTCCACCCTACGGCACGAGGGGGCGAGTATCCGGTAAAATTACTAGTTATTTCCTAAAACGAGGGAAAAACGTCTATCTATACGGCTCCACATCAGCCCTAATTTCTCATGTCTCATATTCATGGTCCTTACGCTTATGCTGGAGGCTACAGTATCGTCCTGTTGTCAACTTCAAATGCCAGTTTTATAACTCTTCTCAATAGTGTTCCTCGGAAAGAGTGCCACCTTCCCTCCAGGGATTCCCATTTGAGTTCCCGATGCAACTAGGTAACACTTGCGTGTTGTTAGAACCTACCAGTACGAAATCTAGCAGGTGGCGTCCGAATTGCTTCGAAATCTTCCTTTAATCCGACTTTATACGGATCCCAAACACTCCAGCAGTACTCAACAATAGATCCTACATGCCGTCTCCTTTATAGATGAATAACACCTTCCTAGAATTCTCCAAACAAACGCAAGTCGACTATCCGCCTTTCCTACATAATCCTCACATGTTCGTTCCTTTCATATCGCTTTGCAACGCTGCACACAGATATTTTAAAAACTTGGCTGTGTCAAGCAGGACGTTACTAATTCTGTATCCGAACATTACGGGTTTGATATTATACTCATCCCCATTAACTTCTGCATCGTCGTTTTGTAAACAAAATTCGAGCTTACCGATTACTGAAGCACATTTGAGGCCATATCCAGCATTTACTTGCATATGCAGCTCAAGAATATAGTCTAAACGCGACGAAATCGAATGATGATATTTCGAGCGTATCCGAAGAGGGTGCGAGACGCTTGTTATACTTTAAGACACATATAAGTGATCTAATGGATACTGTCAGAAGCGCTGTGAAGCTACTCGCAGACTGTGCAGTTGTCTGAATGTACGTTGCAACATCAGAAGTCTGTAGCAAATGGAGGAAGCTCTGCTGGAGATCGCTCACAGTTGACCTTGAGCGAAAGTAAATGTAACTTACTCCGTGTGAACAGACGAAGACAGTCATTTGTTCAAGTGTAAAGTACCATGAGGTGCCTTCCGAAGCGACCTAATGTGGGATAATGTCCAAAATTTGCCCTCTTTTTCGCCATCTCAGATGCACACTTATATTTACGGCAACTAGTTACGATGGTTTTTTTTATCAGTCTTCTGACTTTTTTGATGCAGCCCACCTCGTCTCCTGTGCCAACGTCTTCATCTGAGAGCAGCGCCTGCAACCTCCGTCCTCAATCAGTTGCCGGATGTTTTCCAATATCTGTCTTGCTCTACCGTTTTTACGCTCTACAGCTACCTCTAGTGCCATGGAAGCTATTCCCTCATGTCTTAATAGATCACCTATCATCCTTTCCCTTCTTCTTGTCAGTGTTCTCCATATGTTCCGTTCCTCGTCGATTCTGCGTAGAACGTCGCTTTTCCTTACTCCATGTTTCACTACGATACTATGCGATGCTCCAAATCTACATTCTCAGAAAATTCTTCGTCAGATTCAGACCTATGTTTGATACTAGCAGATTTCTCTTGGCCACAATTGCCCTTTCTGCCAGTGCTGTTCTGCTTTTTGTGTCGTCCTTGCTCCGTCCGTCGTGGGTTATTTTGCTGCCAATGAAGTAAAATTCCTCAACGTCGTCTATTCCGCGATCACCAAGTTTGAGGTTATGTCACCCACTGTCCACATTTCTGCTACATCACGTTACTTTCAGCTTTCTTCGATCTGCTCTAAATCCATATTCTGTCCTCAGACTGTTCATTCCTTTCAGCAGGTCCTGTAATTCTTCTTCACTTTCAATGAGGGTAGGAATGTCATCAACTAGTTTTATCACTGATACTCTTTCACCTTGAATTTCAATTACACTCTTGAACCTTTTACTTCTGTCACAGCTTCACGATTTACAGACTGAACAATAGGGGCGAAAGACTAAATCCCTGTCTTTTAACTTTTTTAAACCGATTTGTACGTTCTCGGTCTTCCACTCTTGTCACCCTTCTTGGTTCTTGTACATAATGTATATTACTCGTCGTCCCCTATAGCACACCCCTATTTTTATCAGAATTTCGAACATCTTGCACCGATTGTCGTACACTTTTTCCAGGTTCACAGATTCTATGAACGTGTTTTGATATTACTTAGTCTTGCTTTAATTATGAACTATAACGTCTAAACTGGTGCCTTTACCATTCCTAAAGCCAAACTGATTGTCATTTAACACATCCTCTCTTTTATTTTCCCTTTATCTTATAACAATACCTCCACCAACAGTTAAATAGTTCAAAAGTCATCACGTCGCGTACTCCAAGTACTGCGCAACTAAAAGGTCTTTAATGTTGCAGGTATTGCTACATCAAGTGATTACAGTCACTGAAGAAAATTAACAATAACGTTACTTACCTTGTATTTGCAATCCAACGACGATCTCGCTCCGGCTTTGGCTCGTAATTAAAAGTGTTGTCTACGTAGCATGACTGTCGCTGTTGGTGTGAAAGGCACTCGGATGTTAATTACGCCGACTTGAACTTACAATGATAATCTTTCAGGATTAATTTGATGATTTATGTTTTTCACTGCAATGTGCTTCATACTTTTTTAAACAATGCTCACTTGAAAATAATTCAACTTTTTATACTTCTGCATGTTCAAAACATTACTTCATCATACAATTTCGCAGATGTTACTGCTCTTAATAAAACTCACAACAGTTCTCATTGTCCACAACTCAGATTCATCTTTTCTTTTCCAACACAAAGTCAAGACTGTTCATATTCAACACAAAAACTTGACTACTCTGTATGCTTCCATACCAAAAGTCACTGACCAGCATCAAAGACTACAATAAGTACAAAGATATTCATACTAGATATCATATCGATTTCAACATCTCAAAAACTGTTCAGATATATGTGACATCTTATGGGACTTAACTGCTAAGGTCATCAGTCCCTAAGCTTACACACTACTTAACCTAAATTATCCTAAGGACAAAAACACACACCCATGCCTGAGGGAGGACTCAAACCTCTGCCGGGACCATCAACATCTCAAAATATCGATCTACATACTTATAAAAATGAAACCAAATTTGAATAGAGTGAAAAATATGAGACATTACTTAGAAAAATATTCATTAATCTACGGTATCGAAAAATAGGGTTGGCGGGTGGTAATGGTTTCGCAAATTAAGAACCATTACAATCTGGATATTATTCTTGTAAACAACTTGTATGTATGAGCTGTTAAGCTGATTGTGTGATAATTCTCGCAGTCTTCTGAATTGTCTGGATGATGTTTTTCCGAAAGTCAGATGATATATCGCCAGTCTTATACATTCTACCCACCAATTGTAAGACGACGTGGTTCCTGACCTTCATTGCTTACATATTCCGCCCTCACAATCATATTCCACACATCAAGACGCTTCATTCGAACCCAATCTACATAAGATAAAGTCATTGTTGTATGAATTCATGCAATCGATATGCAAGTGAGTGCACTGTGGTTGAAATACTCGAGGTTGGCATACACACATACATTCCAGACACGGCGGTCACAGAAGCTTTTAGTTCGGGAGAGAAACTGCACAATGGGACGCCCGTGTAGCGGACAGCGTGGGCCCGAGTGAGAAGGGGGGAACAACCCCATGTTTGGCTTAAAAGCAAATTCCGCTACATTGTGTGAGAGTAGTCAGCCTATGCATTCTTTACACATAGCACCCAGTTTCAGAGATTTTCACAGGGAGACAGCAAACGCCAAACGCCAATGCTACAAGTTTCCGGATTGGTCGCCTTAAATGAAACCTCATTCTCCCGTTTTAGAAGAGCAATGCTGATTGGCAGACGATATTTCTGATGCCTTGAGCTGAAGGAATAATGGAAGAGACCGAAAGATATACCCCTTCATGTCTGGCGTGGAGAGGCGCCGTTCCATTGTCGCTCTTGGAGCGAGGAACAAGTGTCTCCTCAGTACTTCACTGGGAGAGCACCTCTGTCGAGAGCGAATCGAAGTTCTACTCTATAACGAGTTCCTGCGATTAAGCGTTGTTCACTGTGTTGGCTGAAACACTTATTATGTGGTGTGAACGGACAGAGTTATAGTTAAATGCCTGCGAGCGAATTATGAGTGGCATTGCTGTGGACTGGTTATCTGACTGGTGTACCACGCCAATAGACTAGGGGCGAATAGGAATCCTTGACTTCATCAGGGCACAGTTTGATTGGCGAAGGTCAATCCAGATAGAACGAGAGTTATCTTATTTGTCAGCAGCGAGCGGCGCAGACATCAGTCATTGCAGCTTACGGTATTGTGCGCTACAGCTATTGCGAGTCCCATATTTCGTCCACAACAGTACACTTCACTGCATTTCACACACAACAGCCTCGACTGTACCTAGCAACATTCTAAAGGATAATTATTAAAGTTGAGTAGGCGTGCCTCTCAGCCATTCTGCCAAGTCAACAACCATGTTAAACTTTGTATAGAAATTTCATTAGCGAATCCTATCCTTGAGAGGTAACTTCACATTTCGAAAAGAACCAGGATATAACTTGTTCAATTCATAACTGTAAGTGCCATTGTTATTTTTCAGAATTCTTGCAAAATAAATAATAATTTTCGTTAGTTTCATGTTTTTCTTACACTGAGTAGCACTACTCCAGTACCGAAGTATCACTCTAGTTATGTAAGAAATACTGTGAATTTTTATGTCATTTCCTTACAGCGGACGACTCCAGAAGATATTTATTGCTGGAAGTTTTTCAGGCATTTCTCTTTAGAACGTTAGGAGCGTCTGTCTGACTTCTGTAGTAGTGTGGAGGTGGAAATTGCATCTTGCAGGAGCCACAGGGTAAAGGGTAAATCTCAGATTAATCCATTGCGCAGAGTAACACATTAAACCCAACACCACAGACAATGAGAACAGTCGTTTCGTTGCCACTTCAATAAATGATTTTAGAAATTTTAATGGAATGTTATATATTCCATCCGCCTTATCTGATCTCCTTTCTTCCACAGCTCTTTTAAATTCTGATTGTAATACTAGATCCTCTCTCTCTTCTACAATGAGGTGACAAAAGTAATGGGATATTTGCTAATATCGGGTCGGACCTCCGCCCGTCAGAAATTCGAAGTGACATGGACTCATCAAGTTCCCTACAGAAATATTGAGCCCTGCTACCTCCACAGCCGTGCATAATTGCGGAAGTGTTGCCAGTGCAGTATTTTGCGCACGCACTGGGCTCTCTATTATGTCCCATAACTATTACATTGGATTCATGTTGGCCGATTTGAGTGGCCAAGTTATTAGCTAGATTGTCCAATCGCTAAAAAACTGTAGTCGGCTGACGGTCATTAGTAAAAATTCCATTGTTATTTCGGAACATGAACTCCACGAATGGATGGAAATGATCTCCAAGTAGCCGAGCGTAACCATTTCCAGTCAATGATCGGTTCAGTTGTACCAGAGGATCCACTCCATACCATGTAAACACAGTCCACACCATTACAGAGCCACCACCAAATTGCAGAGTACCTTGTTGACAACTTGGGGTCCTCAGCTCGTGGTCGTGCAGTAGCGTTCTCGCTTCCCACGCCCGGGTTCCCGGGTTCGATTCCCGGCGGGGTTAGGGATTTTCTCTGCCTTGTGATGACTGGGTGTTGTGTGATGTCCTTAGGTTAGTTAGATTTAAGTAGTTCTAAGTTCTATGGGACTGATGACCATAGATGTGAAGTCCCGTAGTGCTCAGAGCCATTTTTTGACAACTTGAGCACCTTACCATGAGCTCTTAACAACTGAAACCGGATCTGATCTGACCAGGCCACAGTTTTCCCATCGTCTATGATCCAGCCGATACAGTCACGGGCCCAGGAGAGGCGCTGCTAGAGATGTCGGGTTGTTAGCAAAGAACTCACGTTAGTCGTGTGTTGCCGTAGACCACTAACGATAAATTTCGCAGCACTGTTCTAACTGAAAACGTTCATCGTACGTCCCACTTTGATTTCTACAGTTATTTCACACGCTGTTTCTTGTCTGTTATGACTTACGACTCTACACTAACGCCGATCCTCTCGGTCGTTGTGTGAAGACCGTCGGCCACTACGTTGCCCGTCATGAGGGGTAATGCCTAAAAATTTGTACACTCGGCACACTCTTGACACTGTGGACGGCATAATATTGAATTCCCTAACTATTTCTGAAGTGGAATGCCCATCCGTCTAGCTCCAACTGCCATTCCCCGTTCAAAGTTTGTTAATTCCCGTCATGTGGTCACAATCATGTCGGAAAACTTTTCATATGAATTACCTAAGTGCAAATGACAGGTTCGTCAATGCACTGCTCTCTTATAAATATGTGTACGTGATACTACCTCAATCTGTGTATGTGCACATCGCTATCCCATGACATTTGGCACCTCCAGTCTCTTCTTCTACCACGTCATCAGACAAGTCTCCCCTCTCATTGAGGCCTTCACTGTACTCTTTCTACCTATCAGCTCTCTCCTCTGTATTTAACATTGGCATTCCCACTCCATTCTCAATGTTACCACCCTTGCTTTTAGTTCCACTAACAGTTGACTTTTCTTTAAGCTGAATCATTTCTTTGTCGGTTTCTTCAGTTTTTCAGGCAGCCAATTCGCCTTAGCTTCCGTGCAATCCCTATTTATTACATTTTTATATCTGTGTACCTGAATTTCCCTGTACATTTTTCTACTTCCTTCTTTCATCGATCAATAGAATTATTTCTTCTGTTACTGAAGGTTTCTTCTCAGTTACCTTGTTTGTAGCTATGTTTTTCTTTCTAACTTCTGTGATTCCCTTTTCTGATACGACCACCCTCCCACCCGCACCCCCCTTCAACTGTACTGCCTATTGGGATATTCCTTATTACAGTGTCTATAGGAAACGAATCTTGTAAACTTCAACCTACTCTTAATCACTGCCAAATTGTGATCTGCGCCTATATATGCTCCCACAAGCACCTTGCAATCAATTCGATCAATATATGGTTCTCCTAAGATGCTCATATACCTAATTGCGCCAGTAACTCGTCGTATCCATGTGGAGCTACACATCAATTGTGCAGTTCGTTATGATAAGGATGGGTTCTTAACGAAACTATATGTACCTCAAGATGGTGAAATATTGATCGAAACCGATCGTCATAAAAATAAATGTGCAATTGAGACCGTGAAATGAAGGACAAATTATTAATTTTAACACAGATGCGGCATCTCTCGTGATAAATATGTCAACAAACGCAGAATGATGTCATAAAATTATTGCTAGGAAAAGTAGATGCCAGGATGAGATTCATTGGGAGAATCTTAATATGGGTTGTCATAAGGCCACAGAATTGTAAATATCACTTTCGAAAAATGAAGGCAAGTAATAAAATTTTTATTTAGCTGGCATGTCTGCAGTCCTGGTATACACCCCCCACGGCAGCCGAAATACACTGAAGAGGCAAAGAAACTAGTATACCTTCCTAATATCGCGCAGCATCCCCCCGAGCACGCAGAAAGGCCCCAACACGACGTGCAATGGACTCGACGAATGTCTGAAGTAGTGGAGGAAACGGAGACAATGAATCCTGCAGGGCTGTCCATAAATCGTAAGAATACGAGGGACTGCAAATCTCTTCTGAACAGCTCGTTGCATTGTATCCCAGATACGCTCATTAATGTTCACGTCTGGGCCAGCGGAAGTGTTTAAACTCAGGAGAGTGTTCCTGGAGCCACTCTGTACCACTGAGTGGCCGAGCGGTTGTAGGTGCTTCAGTCCGGAACCGCGCGACCGCTACGGTCGCAGGTTCGAATCCTGCCTCGGACATGGATGTGTGTGATGCCTTTAGGTTAGTTAGGTTTAAGTAGTTCTAAGTTCTAGGGGACTGACGACCTCAGATGTTAAGTCCCATAGTGCTCAGAGCCATCTGAACCATCTGAACCTGAACATCTACCACCCCATTGTTGATGACTTCCTACAAACGGTGATTCTTATCAACGTTAAAAAACCCTAGAACCCACGTATGTGACGCGGAGAGAAGTAATTTAACGTAATATACATTATTGTAACTTAGACTTCGCTGCTCGTTGTCTCTCTTTTCCATGGATTTCTTTTTAGGTGCGCTTAAACTTGTAAGTCCAGAAAGTATCATTTCTTCATCGTATGAAGAGTTACAAAGCTAATTCGACACTGCGAACCATGTGACTCTAGTGCGGGGCGAGCTGCAAAGGTGGATTTATCTCCGATGTTATTCCTTTTCCATCCTGTGTGTTCCTTGTATCGCGTTTCAAACTTCAACTCCCTTCGTCCGATGTAACTAGACTTACAATCAGAGCACTAAATTGTATATGTGCCACCGTTTCGGTAAAAGTCTTGAGTTGCTTTAAAATCTGACATTAATACAACAGACGACCTACACCAAAAAGGTGGCACAGAATCCTCCTTACACCTTCGTATTTATCGAAATGTTCCGCCTGAGTAAAATCGTCAGCGAAGAGCTGCACTTGGTCTCTCATTAACGATGAGGCTGCAAAGGTGTAAAATGAGTTTAATAAGACAGTTAATTATTTTAAATTATTAGAAACAGACTAGCTGACGCACCTAATCGTTGTTTCTATAACAGTCCTGTTATTGGAGGCCATCAGGAGAATATTCAACGGATTTTCAGTAGTCTGTGTAGAAGGAAGGTAGCTTTGTTTATTCTGTGATCCACAAACGCCGAGAACAATTACTGTCTCTGGTTCTGTATCCGCTAGTAAAATTAACGCCAGCGTCTCAAAGGCAGCACGAGCTACACATTACGGGAAATTATTTGTCCTCTTTCCCAGAAATCGTACGGGGAGAGAGGAAGCCCGCTCGGGTGACGAAAGGTCACAGAACGTCAGAACGCGATAGTGGGGACAGTATCGCGCGTGATATAAATTAATTTGGCGCGAACGTAATTAGGCAATTAACTTTCCATGTCACGGACGGGTCTCCGACTGAAAGCCAAGCGCTAATGAATTCAACACATTAGGGTCGCGCCGTCGCGTCGCGACGCGTCGGCGCTTGCACGCTCTTTATTGTTCTGCAGGCGGAACATGGCGCCCTTATTATAAAAAAGGGCCTTTGGCAGGACGCGAGTGAGCTGCCTGGCAAAGGAGCTCAGGACTTGTCAGTTCTGTCGCCCACCCAGGAATAACCGCCTTACAACCACTGCAGAAGCCTAGCAGCACCCTGAGCGTTCGCTGGTAAGTCGGTGAAGCAGATACGACTAACTTAAGATATGATTCCGAATGCGTATAGAGCGAACGATCGCAGGGGAACCAGCTTGGTATTGTAAGTAGGCCATGGTTATTGTGGTTTTATTGGAAGAGGAAGATCAAGGCCTTTTATTGTTACATAATAGGAAAAGAGTAAGTCTGGTAATGCCTTGACATAAAAGCAAAACAGCAGAACCTAACTGTTGTTTAAATAAAGATTTAATTAGGTGTCCAGTTTTATTAAAGATGATGTGCACTGAGATGACCGAAGACATAGGATAGCGATTTGCACATACACAGATGGCAGTGCCGGCCGGGGTGGCCGCTCGGTTCTAGGCGCTTCAGTCTCGAACCACGCGACCGCTACGGTCGCAGGTTCGAATCCTGCCTCGGGCATGGATGTGTGTGATGTCCTTAGGTTAGTTAGGTTTAAGTAGTTCTAAGTTCTAGGGGACTGATGACCACAGATGTTGAGTCCCATAGTGCTCAGAGCCATTTGCCATTTGAACCCACAATAAAATTTTCAAGATTTTAAAATAAATTGCCAGAATCTATCAAAGGCAGAAGGCCGCAATGTTTTTGCTTAAAGGTTAATTTTAAGAATAAGGTTTTAAGCGGCTGAAGGGCCACAGCTGATTTTTCCAAAATTAATAATACCATAAACCTTGAAGGGCAGAGGGCCGCAATATTTAAGCTTGAAAGGTAATTTTAAGAATTAGGTTCCTAGCGGCTGAAAGCCCACAATTAATTTTCCAAAAATTTTTAAAAAACTATAACCATAAATCTTAAGTTTTAAGTAGCTGATACCACACTAAAAGAAAAGACGACACAACGGCAATAACCTTCCAGCAAATATCCACTTCCCGGAATTCAAACTTACTTATACGCGGGTGAAGACTTAATTTAATTGGCTATGATAGATTATAAACAGACAATTAAACACGGTTGAGAGAGACAGTAAAGACAACGGCACTCAGAAGCCTCGAGGGATTCGGTCTGGCCTCGTTCACTTAGGCGAGACAGGTGGTAAGCCCAACTACACTTAATCATTCGGAACCCAACCACGGGACAGCCACGGACCGACCAACAAACTACTTGCTTGCCGCCAATCGGTACGTGAGACCTCAAATACAAAATGCTACGGGCGTAATTATCCACAATCAAATATGTATATGTATTAAGCTTTCAAAACTACACACCGTGTTGGACAGCGACAACATGTGAGGAAAGGACACTGCCTGAAATTATGTTAGTGGTCAGGGCAGATAACCGGAACACTAACGACCACAAGGCAGATAATTCCGCTGGTGCACTTGAATTGTAGTCAACCAATATAGTTAATTCAACCGCACGGCGGCTAAATTTCAGCAATACAAACACCCGGGGTTTCTCACACGAAAACCTCCTCAACAGCGAACCACCAAAACGAACCACACAACATGAATGGGTACTTAAGACACCACTCAACCTTGACGTTCTGGGTCGGTGAGCCACAAAGCTCGTAGCGATGGGAGAGCTCCAGACACACTCCGACACCGCGCAGGGTCCGCCAGTGGACCCATCGACTGCGCCGCACGGAGATATCCTCCCTTGGTCCGCACCAACTGACTGACTCCTCTAAGAATGCCGACAACATCTGAAATAAGTCGTCAGTGGAAATAATGCCAACTACACACACAACCTGACAAAAACTTGCACGAAGACCTGAACGGTACCCAACAGTAACTAAGCACGCACGAAGACAAATCGGGAGTCGATGCGCGGCCACCAGTGCCGCATTGCAGCTCCCCGACTGGTTGGTCCAGACTGCGCTCCAGACGCGTTCCAACTGACTGGCAGCCCGAACTCGCGACCCGATCTGCTTACGACAGCCAACGACCGGGAAGTAATAGCAGTCGAGCGAAGATACTACGAGAGGGGATACATCGATACGCGCTGCTAGCGCCGCTCACGGTCAGGCAAAGCAGCAGCTCAGTGACACCAGTAATTTAAATTAGCGTAGTGAGGTGGAAGTACGTTAAAAACAGGGTGCAAAATACATGATGCTGGGAACATAAGCCACGCACGGCTCTTCCAGTACTTGGATGGGCATTGTATATAGCGAAAGACATTGATTATTTGCATGTCACCATATGCTTCCGACCCAAACTTAAGTATTATCAGTTCAATTACTGTAATGAACTCCATTAATGTGATGTGCTTTTGCGTTGTTTAGCTATCCGAGAAAACAGCTTCCTAGGCACCCTATAAGACACGAGTGGGTAGGACACCACACGACCGATGCTAGTAGCTTTGGCAACAGCACGACATCAGCTGCATCGCCTCTCCTGGGCTCGTGATCATATCGGTGGCCTGGTCAGGTAAGTCCCGATTTCAGCTGGTAAGAGCTAATGGTAGGGTCCGAGAGTGGCAGAAACCTCATGAAGCCATGGATCCAAGTTCTCAACAAGGTACTGTCCAAGCCGGTGGTGGCTCCATAATAGTGTGGGCGCTGTTTACATGGACTGCGTCCTATTATCCAATTCAACCGATCATCGACTGGTTATGTTCGGCTACTTCGAAATTATTTGCTGCTGTTCATGGTGTTCCTGTTCCCAAACGCATCACCAGGCCACAGTTGTTCGTAATTGAAGAACATTTTGGATAATTCGAGCGAATGATTTGGTCACCCAGGTCGCCCGACTTGCATCCCATCGAACGTTTGTGGGACGTGATCTGAAGGTCAAGTGGTTCATAAAATCCTGTACCGACAAACCTTTCGCAGTTATGGACGGCGACAGAGAAAGAATGGCTCAATATTTCTGCAGGGGACATCCAACGACTTGTTGAGTCATACCACGTCAAGTTGCTAAATTTCGCGCGGGTGAAAGGAGGTCCGACGTCATAATATTTTTGTCACCTCAGTGTAAAACCACAGTGCCTAAGAAGTGCAATAAGTGCAGAAGACAAATTATACATGTGTACAAAATTTTATGCTTTACCATGTTGTGCTGCCCTTCCAAGATCTGAGGAGTGGAGGTCGAAGGGCTGCTGGTATCACTTGACTGATGGGCTTTGCGCTGCGCAGCCGTTATTCCATAATCAGAAACAATATTACTGTTTTTTCTGCTTTATTAACTAGAGGTAAACTCTTACAATTGCCCCGCCATGACGGAGAAATAGGTGAATATCAGTCTTTGTCTTCCATAAACCCTTTAAGTAAATTTTGCCTGATTTCGTCCCTTTCTTTCCACATTTTTTTATATTACATCGTCATTACTCTGAAATATACTGCATTTGCTTTTCGGTACTAGTACATAATCTTCATGTTTTGTTACCTCAGATGTTTCATCACTATTTCCTGATGCCTTTCTTTCTCCCACATTTTCTTCCTGTGGTGCCGAAAGGTTATGTTAACGAGTTTGATCTGCATTGTTTCCTTGGCTTTCCTGTGTTTGGCTATTTTTTCCTCCAGATCTGTGCAGTGGAACACCAAGAAACGATAGCTGATCGTGTATCTTCGTTTTTGAATTTTGTTTTGGCAGCTGAGCCAGTTCGTAATTTGCTTTTCTTCTTGAACCTCCGGGAGCCATCCCTTAAAAACTTCCACTTCATATTGTCATCACCAGTAAATGGCAACTTTATTAGTCATGTGTCTTCGATTGTTTCAGATTCTTGGGTAACGCTGGAAGCTACCAGTCTTTGTAATTTGCATATCGTGTATCACCGTCTTACATATGAAGAACTGTGAAACAGGTACTGAAGATACTACGAATAAGACTGCTGTGTGCACTGATGCTAAGCGCTTTGTGAAGCATTACACCGCAGAAAATAGTGGTTTTATTTCACGGTTTTTTGCATCAGCAAATTGCAGTCAAGCGACCCGCTCTTATTTCTCCTCATGTGCCAACGACTTCATCTCTAAGCTGCATTTACACACAACTTACGAGATTAGTTCTTGGGTACATTATAATATCTTCCCCTACTCTTTCAGAACTCTACCGCTCTAGAGTTACGAAATCTTGCTCTTGATTTCTTAACAAACTTTCTATCAACCTGCCCCTTCTCCTATTCAGTATTTTCGATAAATTGGTCTCATATATTCTGCGGAGAAACTTATCATTCCACTTAATTTTCAGCGTATTTCTGTGACACCTCATCTCGAACTCTTCGGCTCTTCTTTCTCAGTCTTCACATATTTTGGAATTCAAAACCATACAAATATGTACTCCATAGCTACATTCTGAGATACTTCTTCCTCAGATTAAGTCTGCCGTACTTGCAGACTTCTCTTGCGAGGAGTGCTCTCTTTGCCTCTGATAATCTACTTTCGATGTTCTACATGCTCCATCTACATGCACAATTCCAGAGGGGTCGCCGATTGGCAGGCTGGAAACACCTACTACTTTGTCATGATGCAGACCGAGGACCTGTGTCGTTATTCCATTTATTACTCAGAAAACAAGTCGTTGCCCTGTCCTCTGCGACGGCTGGTAATCCGGAGAGGAATCTGCTGAATCCAACGGCAGACTCATAGCTGCTGATGACGCTGCATCAGCTCTGAGTCGAAGTCGATGACACCCTAGTGCGGCGATTTGCCGCCCGCTGGCGAAGTGGGCACTTCCCGTCGGTCACCCTGTTTGGGGATAGCAGTGACCGCGAAATGTGTTTGCTTCACATACCATTTCGTGGAGTGCTGAGTCCCTCCCAGATCACTGCTCACACTGTCCCCTCAGGAAGTTTACGATGTCGGATGCCGTGTAGTACTGCAGAATGCCGAACCTGGCCCGCCAGTATGATATGCCGTCAGACTCATGCGACGCTGCAGTTTTAGGGCAGCTTCTCTCCTCGAAGCGTGTGGCTGGTTGTGTTTCTGACTTCAGTACTGAATGCTGGACTTCATCATCTGTAGCTGTAGATCGCTGACTTTCTCGTAAGGCAGTGTGTGTAAGACCAACACCAGAACCTTCTCACACACGAAATGTATATCTATATAACCGAGTGCTAACAACACGAACGCCATCGATGCTATTGATCGTGCGCTCTAGTTTAGTAGGGGTGTAGTATTTATGTCGTCGAAGAGAGGCTCTCCTCTACATCATCATTCGTAATGGCCAAATTAATTCTCTTCTAGAGTTGTCAGTGGTCAGCATTTCTTCAAAATTTGCTTAAGGAATTTGGTACAGCGTCCTTAGTGCGCAGTCCCCCCCGCTAGGCGATATTGCGTCCTGCCTGGTGTCTCTCACATAACGCTACGAGGACAGTTCGGTCTGCACTCTTCTGATGATTTTCTGCTGAGGTCGCTCGTAGTCCCGCTGAAGAGTGTTGAGGTTGCTTTCTTCTGACCGTGTAACGATGCTGTAATGTTTACACTTCCTGGGTGGTTGCTGGTGTTATTTCCGTCTGACAGAGTAACGCTGACTGTTCGAACATAAAAAATTTCACTCCCCCATTTCCTCACTAAAACGTCATGCAACGATTTCTTCGTTTCATCTACTGCAAGACCTACAATTTTGGTTTAGCGCCAATCTCATTTCGGACGTTAGTTGGTACTCTCGCATTTCTTTGGCTTTCATTCAGTTACAGACTCTAATACCGTCCTCTAGCCGAAGGTTAATTTGAAAACCTCAGAGCTGTATTAGGTCCTGTATCAAGCAGTTTGCCTGTGCTTCCCTGCGACGTTTGAACCAGCCTGCCCAGCCAGGTGGGTCTAAAGCAGAGCGCTGCCACGTCCACAGTGGGCGCGGCATTTTTCTCATTTGTGTGCGTAGCGTCTTTTCCTTTTGACATGTCCGAAAGAACAGACACCACGCGGAATCCGCAGTTGTGATACATGTTATGCAAATTGAAGATGGTGCAGAAAGGAAGGGACTATTGACATCAGCTATACTGGGACTTTATGCAGAATCAGTGGCAACCAGTGAAAATGTCTACCAGACCGGGATTCGAACCCACAATCCCCCGCTTACTAGGCAGTTGCATTAGCCACTGCGCTACCTGGACAAAGTATTTACTGCAATTGCAGGGACCGACCCACATTGTCACCCATCGCCACCTATCCGCACTTCCTGTCCATGCTCGTTACTTTCAGATTCCCGCAGGATATCAGATACCACGTAGTGACATAATTTATTCGCCTTGACGGGCAATTAATCCATCACCTTCAGTGTGAATACACAATTACATCCGACTTCCTGAGGGAATCTCAAAGTAGCCAGGTGGAGACCATGGACAGGGACTGTGGATAAGTGGCGCTGGAAGGGAGTGTGGGTCGGCCGAGAGACGTGCCGAGGTTGTCCACGTAAATGCGACAAGCACGGCGTCCAGGTGGCACACTGGTTAACGCAACTGCCTAGTAAGCACGAGTTCCCGGTTTCAAATCCTAGTCTGGCACACATTTTCACTTGTCGCCGCTGAGTCCGCATAAAACCCAATGCAGCTAACATTCATAGTTCTTTCCCTTTTGTTTCCTTTCTCCCACCACAACCTTCAATTTATGTAATATTTTTCCCATTAACAATCCACTGGCAGAGGGGAAAGAAGCAATAAGGAATAGAAAAAGTTACTGGACAAACTGGAGAAGAACAAACCCTGAACGCAAGTATTTTAATTTCCGAGGGAACTTGATTCATTTACATGTTTCACGATATTGTTTACCTTCACAGGAGCGTTGTTCCTCACAACAACATTTCTGGAAAATTTTCGAAATAAAAGCATTTTTCAGAAAATTTTTTTAGGACTATAAATGGAAGCAGTGCTTTTAAACTCTGGGAAATATCTCAATCAATATTCTGAATGAAAGTGAATCTATTGTCAATGAAACTACGTTTAAAGTATTTTTACTATTGCAGTTATGCTTATATTTAGCTTAGGGGAAAATAAGTAACATTTGTGACTCACTCCAAGCAAGCATGTCTGTCCGAAGATTCTTTAGGTATGTCTCTGCTGTTTTTGTAAAGATACTTTCAGTGACACTTTAGAAGGGGCCCAAACAATGGCTACACATGGGGAGTTGCATACGAAGCCTATTGTCATCTGGAAACATCATTTTCGTTTTCGTTGCTGACTAAATGCTCATCAAATCGTAATTTTATGTGCTCGTCTGTTTTGAAGTTCCATATTAGTCTGGTGTAGTTTCAGGTCCACATAATTAGATGAAGGTACCAGTAAAACGCAAAAACTAAATCTCTGTTTTCTTCAGTGACAGCTACGCTACTTTCACAGCCCTAATAAACAGGCGTCTGACACGACTGTGCAAGGAAGCTTCTCTCTTCGTGCAACCTTTTCCAATACAGGACGTTCCTTGCCTATACGTTTTCATTTCGTACCCTCCCAGTTGCTCTCTAAGAATCTTAAGCTATCAGGGGGAAAACGTACAGGAAGAGAAAAGCCATTTACAAATTGTACAGAATACGGACTACAATTATTAAAGCCGAAAGACGTGACAGGTAATCTATAGTTGTGAAGAGAGTGCGACGTGTTTGAAGCTTATTACCCGCATTATTCAGTCTGTAAATTGAGGAAGCAGTAAGGAAACCGTAGAGAAACTTGGAATGAGAATTAAAGTTCAAGGAGACCAAACAGAAACTTGAAGTTTTGGCGATGACGTTCCAATTGCGGCAGACAAGACAAGACATTAGTGAGATAATTAAATGCAACTGATATTGTACTGAAAAGAAGTTACAAGATTGATATCAACAAAAGTAAAACGACAATAATAGCCTAGTCGACTTTAATCAGGTGATGCTGAGAGAATTAGATTAGGAAATAAGAAACTAAAAGTTGGAGGATTTTGTTTTTTGGCAGCAAAATAACTTACGACAGCCGAAATACTGTATTAGTTATAGACTGGTAACTGCTAAAAACCTGTTTCTCAGAAACTCGTCAATATCTAATATAAATGTAATTGTTAAGATGTCTCCTCTGGAAGTAATTGTTGTGAGTGTAGACTTAAGCGGAAGTCAAAGGTGAACGATTAACAGTACGGACAAGGAAACATACATTATTTTGAAATATGGAGATAAATAAGAATGTTGCCCCCCATGAAACATGGACCTTGCCGTTGGCGAGGAGGCTTGCATGCCTCAGCGATACAGACAGCCGTACCGTAGGTGCAACCACAACGGAGGGGTATGTGTTGAGAGGCCAGACAAACGTGTGGTTCCTGAAGAGGGGCAGCAGCCTTTTCGGTAGTTGCAGGGGCAACAGTCTGGATGATTGACTGATCTAGCCATGTAACACTAACCAAAACGGCCTTAATCTGCTGGTACTGCGAACGGCTGAAAGCAAGGGGAAACTACGGCCGTAATTTTTCCCGAGGGCATGCAGCTTTACTCTGTGGATAAATGATGATGGCGTCCTCTTGCGTAAAATATTCCAGAGGTAAATTAGTCCCCCATTCGGATCTCCGGGCGTGGACTACTCAGAAGTACGTCATTATCAGGAGAAAGAAAACTGGCTTTCTACGGATCGGAGCGTGGAATGTCAGATCCCTTAATCGGGCAGGTAGGTTAGAAAATTTAAAAATGGAAATGGATAGGTTAGTGGGAATTAGTGAAGTTCGGTGGCAGGAGGAACAAGACATTTGTTCGGGTGAATACAGGGTTATAAATACAAAATCAAATAGGGGTAATGCAGGAGTAGGTTTAATAATGAATAAAAAAATAGGAATGCGGGTAAGCTACTACAAACAGAGTAGTGAAAGCATTATTGTCGCCAAGATAGACACGAAGCCCACGCCTACTACAGTAGTACAAATTTATATGCCAACTAGCTCGGCAGATGACGCAGAAATTGATGGAATGTATGATGAGATAAAGGAAATTATTCAGATAGTGAAGGGAGACGAAAATTTAATAGTCATGGGTGGCTGGCATTCGGCAGTAGGAAAAGGGAGAGAAGGAAACGTAGTAGGTGAATATGGTTTAGGGGTAACAACTGAAAGAGGAAGCCGCCTGGTAGAATTTTGCACAGATCATAACTTAATCATAGCTAACACTTGATTCGGCAATCACAAAAAAAAGGTTGTATACATGGAAGAAGCCTGGAGACACTGACAGGTTTCTGATATGTTATATAACGGTAAGACAGAGATTTAAGAACCAAGTTTTAAATTGTAAGACATTTCAAGTGGCAGATGTGGACTCTGACCACAATCTATTGGTTACGAACTGTAGATTAAAACTGAAGAAACTGCAAAAAGGTGGGAACTTAAGGAAATGGGACCTGGATAAACTGACTAAAATGGAGGTTGTACAGAGTTTCAGGAGGAGCATAAGGGAACAATTGCCAGGGATGGGGGAAAGAAATACAGTAGAAGAAGAAAGGGTAGCTTTGAGGGATAAAATAGTGAGGGCAGCAGCAGATCAAGTAGGTAAAAAGACGAGGGCTAGTAATAATCCCTGGGAAACAGAAGAAATATTGAATTTAATTGATTACAGGAGAAAATATAAAAATACAGTAAATGAAACAGGCAAAAAGAAATACAAATGTCTCAAAAATGATATCGACAGAAAGTGCAAAATAGCTAAGTAGGGATGGCTAGAGGACAAATGTAAGGATGTAGAGGCTTATCTCACTAGGGGTAAGTTAGATACTGCCTACAGGAAAATTAAAGAGACCTTTGGAGAAAAGAGAACCACTTTCATGAATATCAATAGCTCAGATGGAATCCAGTTCTAAGCAAAGAAGGGATAGCAGAGAGGTGGAAGGAGTGTATGGAGGGTCTATACAAGGGCGATGTACTTGAGGACAATATTATGGAAATGGAAGAGGATGTAGATTAAGATGAAATGGGAGATATGATACTGTGTGAAGAATTTGACAGAGCACTGAAACAACCTGAGTCGAAACAAGGCCCTGGGAGTAGACAACATTCCATTAGAACTACTGGCAGCCTTGGGAGAGCCAGCCCTCACAAATCTCTACCATATGGTGAGCAAGATGTATGAGACAGGTGAAATACCCTCAGTCTTTAAGAAGAACATAATAATTTCAATCCCAAAGACAGCAGGTTTTGACAGATGTGAAAATTGCCGAACTATCAGTTTAATAAGTCACAGCTGCAAAATACTATCGCGAATTCTTTATAAACAAATGGAAAAACTGGTGGAAGCCGATCTCGGGAAAGATCAGTTTGGATTCCGTAGAAATGTTGGAACACGTGAGGCAATACTGACCCTACAACTTATCTTAGAAAATAGATTAAGGAAAAGAAAACCTACGTTTCTGGCATTTGTAGACTTAGAGAAATCTTTTGACAATGTTGACTGCAATACTCTCTTTCAAATTCTGAAGGTGGCAGGGGTAAAATACAGCGAGCGAAAGGATATTTACAATTTGTACAGAAAGCAGATGGCAGTTGTAAGAGTCGAGGGACATGAAAGGGAAGCAGTGGTTGAGAAGGGAGTGAGACAGGGTTTTAGCCTCTCCCCTATGTTATTGAATCTGTATATTGAGCAAGCAGTACAGGAAACAAAAGAGAAATTTGGAGTAGGCATTAAAATCCATGGAGAAGAAATAAAAACTTTGAGGTTCGCCGATGATATTGTAAGTATGTCAGAGACATCAACAAAAGCAAAACGAGGGTAATGGAATGTAGTCAAATTAAATCGGGTATGCTGAGGGAATTAGATTAGGAAATGAGACACTTGAAGTCGTAAAGGAGTTTTGCTATTTGGGGAGCAAAATAACTGATGATGGTCGAAGTAGAGAGGATATAAAATGTTGACTGGCAATGGCAAGGAAAACGTTTCTGAAGAAGAGAAATTTCTTAACATCGAGTATCGGTTTAGGTATCAGGAAGTCGTTTCTGAAAGTCTTTGTATGGAGTGTAGTCATGTATGGAAATTTAACATGGACGATAAATAGTTTGGACAAGAAGAGAATAGAAGCTTTCGAAATGTGGTGCTACAGAAGAATGCTGAAGATTAGATGGGTAGATCATATAACTAACGAGGAGGTATTGCATATAATTGGGGAGAAGGGAAATTTATGGCATAACTAGACTAGAAGAAGGGATCAAAAATGGTTCAAATGGCTCTGAGCACTATGGGACTTAACATCTTAGGTCATAAGTCCCCTAGAACTTAGAACTACTTAAACCTAACTAACCTAAGGACATCACACACACCCATGCCCGAGGCAGGATTCGAACCTGCGACCGTAGCAGTACCGCGGTTCCGGACTGCAGCGCCAAAACCGCACGGTCACCGCGGCCGGCGAAGAAGGGATCGGTTGGTAGGACATGTTCTGAGGCGTCAAGGGATCACCAATTTAGTATTGGAGGGTAAAAATCGTAGAGGGAGACCAAGAGATGAATACACCAAACAGATTTAGAAGGATGTAGGTTGCAGTACGTACTGGGAGATGAAGAAGCTTTCACAGGATAGAGTAGCATGGAGAGCTGCATCAAAGCGGTTTCAGGACTGATGACCACAACAACAACAAGAATGCTGAAGATTAGATAGGTCGAGATGAAAAGGTAGTAAATCGAATTCGGGGAAAAAGAAATTAATTCCAATGCAGCCCTAAAAGAAGGGATCTTCTGATAGAAGACATCCTGTGACATTTGTTAATGGAAGTTTGAGTGCTCCGGTAAAAATTGTGGCGGAATACCGATGCTTAACTGCAATAAGCAGGTTCAAATTGATATAGGGTGGAGTGAAGCAGATATGCAGAGGTTTCGACAGGATAGACTACCTCTTTGGACTGAATCCTACTGCACTTCCTGCATAGACACAGTACTGCACACTTTGTAGCAACTACGAGAAAGAGCAGCAAACCTGCCTAGTGGAGCATACTCCCGTCCAGACAGCATATCCTAAGGGTGTGCCTGGGAAAAATGCTACATAAAAGCTGCGACATGGTCGCGAATAGAACAGTGATCCGGAAATGTTGAATAGATTTCTTTATTTCACGTCTCAGGTCAGAAATATTGTAGATCCTCAGACTACCGGTTTCGGTCAGCAATGACCATCATCAGACATGCAGCAAAACGCAAATACAACTAGTGGATGTTTACAGCTTAAAAGAATAAAAAAAAAAAGGCTTGAGACTGGTTTGCGTAGTTAACTAATCTGGAGTAACCTTACCGATTTTGTTTGAACTTAATAAACATGAGTTCTCTGTCCCCATTTGAGAATCTGAATAACATTTGGCGCATTTCGTTATTGAAAGGGTGATATTTGTTCACAAACAGCTACCTTTGTAAGTTGGACACTAACGCGGCAGTTGCGCTTACTTCGTTTCTCAGACAGCGTACAATGTCTCCTACGACACTGCGCATCTGCATTAACACCCCTGCGTCGGCCGTTCTACACGGATTCTGCTCGCTTCGTTTAATCGCAAAGTGAGCCACGGACGAGTGGGCGGCATGGCAAGAATGCTGAAAGTATATGTTAATTGCGGAAACTGATTTTATGATATGGTTTTTGGTATCTTTAGTGCGATTTGATGAAGTCTTCATAATATGATAAAAGCCAATTTTCTTTAATTCAATTGCACACGAGCTGCTGCCTGCACACCAGTATAACAATTTAGTGTTCAACACAAAACTTTCCGTCTCTTAGTAATTATGTAACATTAACGACAAATCGGGAAAGATCAACACAATCGATGCAACTTCTTGTAATCTGCGATTGTAACGCCGGAAATGCACATCCTCCTATTTCCATCTATTGTACTATAAAGTTGTTTTCTTTATTTTGTTACCTGATGATATGACATTTCTGTGTCTTTATATATTGTAATTGTTTTACAATTTATATATATATATATATATATATATATATATATATATATGGTGTTTCAAAAATGACTGGTATATTTGAAACGGTAATACAAACTAAACGAGCAGCGACAGAAATACACCGTTTATTGCAATATGCTTGGGACAACAGTACATTTTCAGGCAGACAAACTTTCGAAATTACAGTAGTTACAATTTTCAACAACAGATGGCGCTGCGGTCTGGGAAACTCTATAGTACGATATTTTCCACATATCCACCATGCGTAGCAATAATATGGCGTAGTCTCTGGATGAAATTACCCGAAACCTTTGACAACGTGTCTGGCGGAATGGCTTCACATGCAGATGAGATGTACTGCTTCAGCTGTTCAATTGTTTCTGGATTCTGGCGGTGCACCTGGTCTTTCATGTGTCCCCACAGAAAGAAGTCACAGGGGTTCATGTCTGGCGAATAGGGAGGCCAATCCACGACGCCTCCTGTATGTTTCGGATAGCCCAAAGCAATCACACGATCATCGAAATATTCATTCAGCAAATTAAAGACTTCGGCCGTGCGATGTAGCCGGGCACCATCTTGCATAAACCACGAGGTGTTCGCAGTGTCGTCTAAGGCAGGTTGTACCGCCACAAATTCACGAAGAATGTCCAGATAGCGTGATGCAGTAATCGTTTCGGATCTGAAAAATAGGCCAATGATTCCTTTGGAAGAAATGGCCTCCCAGACCAGTACTTTTTGAGGATGCAGGGACGATGGGACTGCAACATGGGGCTTTTCGGTTCCCCATATGCGCCAGTTCTGTTTATTGACGAAGCCGTCCAGGTAAAAATAAGCTTCGTCAGTAAACCAAATGCTGCCCACATGCATATCGTCGTCATCAATCCTGTGCACTATATCGTTAGCGAACGTCTCTCGTGCAGCAATGGTAGCGGCGCTGAGGGGTTGCCGCGTTTGAATTTTGTATGGATAGAGGTGTAAACTCTGGCGCATGAGACGATACGTGGACGTTGGCGTCATTTGGACCGCAGCTGCAACACGGCGAACGGAAACCCGAGGCCGCTGTTGGATCACCTGCTGCACTAGCTGCGCGTTGCCCTCTGTGGTTGCCGTACGCGGTCGCCCTACCTTTCCAGCACGTTCATCCGTCACGATCCCAGTCCGTTGAAATTTTTCAAACAGATCCTTTATTGTATCGCTTTTCGGTCCTTTGGTTACATTAAACCTCCGTTGAAAACTTCGTCTTGTTGCAACAACACTGTGTTCTAGGCGGTGGAATTCCAACACCAGAAAAATCCTCTGTTCTAAGGAATAAACCATGTTGTCCACAGCACACTTCCACGTTGTGAACAGCACACGCTTACAGCAGAAAGACGACGTACAGAATGGCGCACCCACAGACTACGTTGTCTTCTATATCTTTCACATCACTTGCAGCGCCATCTGTTGTTGAAAATTGTAACTACTGTAATTTCGAAAGTTTGTCCGCCTGAAAACGCACTGTTGTCCCAAGCATATTACAACAAACGGTGTATTTCTATCGCTGCTCGTTTAGTTTTTATTGCCGTTTCAAATATACCGGTAATTTTTGAAACACCCTGTATATGCATTTATGTCGATGTATAATTGGTTTGTTTTCTAGATATTACACTCCTGGAAATTGAAATAAGAACGCCGTGAATTCATTGTCCCAGGAAGGGGAAACTTTATTGACACATTCCTGGGGTCAGATACATCACATGATCACACTGACAGAACCACAGGCACATAGACACAGGCAACAGAGCATGCACAATGTCGGCACTAGTACAGTGTATATCCACCTTTCGCAGCAATGCAGGCTGCTATTCTCCCATGGAGACGATCGTAGAGATGCTGGATGTAGTCCTGTGGAACGGCTTGCCATGCCATTTCCACCTGGTGCCTCAGTTGGACCAGCGTTCGTGCTGGACGTGCAGACCGCGTGAGACGACGCTTCATCCAGTCCCAAACATGCTCAATGGGGGACAGATCCGGAGATCTTGCTGGCCAGGGTAGTTGACTTACACCTTCTAGAGCACGTTGGGTGGCACGGGATACATGCGGACGTGCATTGTCCTGTTGGAACAGCTAGTTCCCTTGCCGGTCTAGGAATGGTAGAACGATGGGTTCGATGACGGTTTGGATGCACCGTGCACTATTCAGTGTCCCCTCGACGATCACCAGTGGTGTACGGCCAGTGTAGGAGATCGCTCCCCACACCATGATGCCGGGTGTTGGCCCTGTGTGCCTCGGTCGTATGCAGTCCTGATTGTGGCGCTCACCTGCACGGCGCCAAACACGCATACGACCATCATTGGCACCAAGGCAGAAGCGACTCTCATCGCTGAAGACGACACGTCTCCATTCGTCCCTCCATTCACGCCTGTCGCGACACCACTGGAGGCGGGCTGCACGATGTTGGGGCGTGAGCGGAAGACGGCCTAACGGTGTGCGGGACCGTAGCCCAGCTTCATGGAGACGGTTGCGAATGGTCCTCGCCGATACCCCAGGAGCAACAGTGTCCCTAATTTGCTGGGAAGTGGCGGTGCGGTCCCCTACGGCACTGCGTAGGATCCTACGGTCTTGGCGTGCATCCGTGCGCCGCTGCGGTCCGGTCCCAGGTCGACGGGCACGTGCACCTTCCGCCGACCACTGGCGACAACATCGATGTACTGTGGAGACCTCACGCCCCACGTGTTGAGCAATTCGGCGGTACGTCCACCCGGCCTCCCGCATGCCCACTATACGCCCTCGCTCAAAGTCCGTCAACTGCACATACGGTTCACGTCCACGCTGTCGCGGCATGCTACCAGTGTTAAAGACTGCGATGGAGCTCCGTATGCCACGGCAAACTGGCTGACACTGAAGGCGGCGGTGCACAAATGCTGCGCAGCTAGCGCAATTCGACGGCCAACACCGCGGTTCCTGGTGTGTCCGCTGTGCTGTGCGTGTGATCATTGCTTGTACAGCCCTCTCGCAGTGTCCGGAGCAAGTATGGTGGGTCTGACACACCGGTGTCAATGAGTTCTTTTTTCCATTTCCAGGAGTGTATTTGTATTTTTACGCTGGGTCTGGCCTAGGGAAACTATGCTATCGAACGATTGCATCGATAGGTCCTGTGGAGAACCAATGTGTTTAGGATCTTTGGTAGTGTTAACACTGCCGCGTGGAGAGCGGGCGGAGCAGAGTCCGGCTGGAGTAGGGCGGTGGAGCAGGTGTGTTGTGTGACGCTCCCGCGAGTTTCCGTGCTTTCGGGGTTTGGCAGCATGTAATTGCGCTCGACTTGCGATGATAGTTTCTGACATGGTTTCGCGGACGGGAAGCACATCAAGAGCCCGTTTCGCCTGGTGACCGTGTCGAGAAGAAGGCGCGCCAACATCCAGCTTCTGCATCAGCGACGGCCGACAATGAGTGACTGTCGCCACCTCCCCGATCGACGACTGAAGCCTTCAGTCAACCTACAAGGAAGACTGGAAGCACGTAAAGTTTTAGAACTGTATGACAGACCTCAGCTTTTCAAACTGTTGCATCACAAAAATACAGCAACTTAGCATCAACCTTTGTTTCTCATTGTCCCAATTGCATTAGCAAGCAGGGTCCCTGCCTTTTCTGGAATGAACCCGAGTGTCGTTGAAATTCATACACCAGCATTAAAATAATATCATTCCATTTCACTTCTTTAATTTCAAAGTTCAGTTAAAGTATTCATAGCTGGCTACAATTTTTAGATTACACGAGCAGAAATTAAGAGTGCGAGTTTTGTTACCATATTTTAGCTTACCTGTGTTTGCAGCTCAGCTTGGTACATACTAAATTTTACTATTGTTAATTGTTCAGAATTATTTAATTCAAGTTCAGAGTTAACTCTCTTCTTTCTAAATTGGTATGTACTAAATTTTACTATTGTTAATTGTTCAGAATCATTTAATTCAAGTTCGAAGTTAATTCTCTTATTTCTAAATTGCGTAGATTCAAGCAGCTTCTGAAATGATTGTTAAGGTAGTCCAAGACTAACCTTATTTTACTGAATTTCGTAGTGCTTCAGAAACAAAGTTCACTATTAATTTCAGTCACTAAATTAACTTTCAATTTCCCTGTTTTATTAATTGTCTTGCTAAATTAAGTCAGAGTGTAGTGAAATATATTACTTCTGACACACATTCAGATTTCACATCACACAACACGCGTCAACCTTCTGTTGCCACGCTTTTAGTGCTAATTTTTTTTTTTTTTTTTCATCGGTCTACTGACTGGTTTGATGCGGGCCGCCACGAATTCCTTTCCTGTGCTATCCTCTTCATCTCAGAGTAGCACTTGCAACTACGTCCTCAATTATTTGCTTGACGTATTCCAATCTCTGTCTTCCTCTACAGTTTTTTTCACTCTGCAGCTCCCTCTAGTACCATGGAAGTCATTCCCTCATGTCTTAGCAGATGTCCTATCATCCTGTCCCTTCTCCTTATCAGTTTTCCACATATTCCTTTCCTCTCCGATTCTGCGTAGAACCTCCTCATTCCTTACCTTATCAGTCCACCTAATTTTCAACATTCGTCTATAGCACCATATCTCAAATGCTTCGATTCTCTTCTGTTCCGGTTTTCCCACAGTCCATGTTCCACTGCCATACAACGCTGTACTCCAAACGTACATCCTCAGAAATTTCTTCCTCAATTTAAGGCCGGTATTTGATATTAGTAGACTTCTCTCGGCCAGAAATGCCTTTTTTGCCATAGCGAGTCTGCTTTTGATGTCCTCCTTGCTCCGTCCGTCATTGGTTATTTTACTGCCTAGGTAGCAGAATTCCTTAACTTCATTGACTTCGTGACCATCAATCCTGATGTTAAGTTTCTCGCTGTTCTCATTTCTACTACTTCTCATTACCTTCGTCTTTCTCCGATTTACTCTCAAACCATACTGTGTATTCATTAGACTGTTCATTCCGTTCAGCAGATCATTTAATTCTTCTTCACTTTCACTCAGGATAGCAATGTCATCAGCGAATCGTATCATTGATATCCTTTCACCTTGTATTTTAATTCCACTCCTGAACCTTTCTTTTATTTCCATCATTGCCTCCTCGATGTACAGATTGAAGAGTAGGGGCGAAAGGCTACAGCCTTGTCTTACACCCTTCTCAATACGAGCACTTCGTTCTTGATCGTCCACTCTTATTATTCCCTCTTGGTTGTTGTACATATTGTATATGACCCGTCTCTCCCTATAGCTTACCCCTACGTTTTTCGGAATCTCGAACAGCTTACACCATTTTATATTGTCGAACGATTTTTCCAGGTCGACAAATCCTATGAAAGTGTCTTGATTTTTCTTTAGCCTTGCTTCCATTATTAGCCGTAACGTCAGAATTGCCTCTCTCGTCCCTTTACTTTTCCTAAAGCCAAACTGATCGTCACCTAGCGCATTCTCAATTTTATTTTCCATTCTTCTGTATATTATTCTTGTAAGCAGCTTCGATGCATGAGCTGTTAAGCTGATTGTGCGATAATTCTCGCACTTGTCAGCTCTTGCCGTCTTCGGAATTGTGTGGATGATGCTTTTCTGAAAGTCAGATGGTATGTCGCCAGACTCATATTCTACACACCTACGTGAATAGTCGTTTTGCTGCCACTTCCTCCAATGATTTTAGAAATTCTGATGGAATGTTATCTATCCCTTCTGCCTTATTTGATCGTAAGTCCTCCAAAGCTCTTTTAAATTCCGATTCTAATACTGGATCCCCTATCTCTTCTAAATCGACTCCCGTATCTTCTTCTATCACATCAGACAAATCTTCACCCTCATAGAGGCTTTCAATACATTCGTTCCACCTATCTGCTCTCTCCTCTGCATTTAACAGTGGAATTCCCGTTGCACTCTTAATGTTACCACCGTTGCTTTTAATGTCACCAAAGGTTGTTTTGACTTTCCTGTATGCTGAGTCTTTCCTTCCGACAATCATAACTTTTTCGATGTCTTCACATTTTTCCTGCAGCCATTTCTTCTTAGCTTCCCTGAAGTTCCTATTTATTTCATTCCTCAGCGACTTATACTTCTGTATTCCTGATTTTACCGGAACATGTTTGTACTTCCTCCTTTCATCAATCAACTGAAGTATTTCTTCTGTTACCCATGGTTTCTTCGCAGCTACCTTCTTTGTACCTATGTTTTCCTTCCCAACTTCTGTGATGGCCCTTTTTATAGATGTCCATTCCTCTTCAACTGTACTGCCTACTGCGCTATTCATTATTGCTGTATCTATAGCATTAGAAAACTTCAAACGTATCTCGTCATTCCTTAATACTTCCGTATCCCACTTCTTTGCGTATTGATTCTTCCTGACTAATATCTTGAACTTCAGCCTACTCTTCATCACTACTATATTGTGATCTGAGTCTATATCTGCTCCTGCGTACGCCTTACAATCCAGTATCTGATTTCGGAATCTCTGTCTGACCATGATGTAATCTAATTGAAATCTTCCCGTATCTCCCGGCCTTTTCCAAGTATACCTCCTCCTCTTGTGATTCTTGAACAGGGTATTCGCTATTACTACCTGAAACTTGTTACAGAACTCAATTAGTCTTTCTCCTCTTTCATTCCTTGTCCCAAGCCCATATTCTCCTGTAACCTTTTCTTCTACTCCTTCCCCTACAACTGCATTCCAGTCGCCCATGACTATTAGATTTTCGTCCCCCTTTACGTACTGCATTGCCCTTTCTATATCCTCATACACTTTCTCTATCTGTTCATCTTCAGCTTGCGACGTCGGCATGTATACCTGAACTATCGCTGTCGGTGTTGGCCTGCTGTCGATTCTGATTAGAACAACCCGGTCACTGAACTGTTCACGGTAATACACCCTCTGCCCTACATTCCTATTCATAACGAATCTTACACCTGTTATACCATTTTCTGCTGCTGTTGATATTACCCGATACTCATCTGACCAGAAATCCTTGTCTTCCTTCCACCTCACTTCACTTCACTTCACTGACCCCTACTATATCTAGATTGAGCCTTTGCATTTCCCTTTTCAGATTTTCTAATTTCCCTACCACGTTCAAGCTTCTGACATTCGACGCCCCGACTCGTAGAACGTTATCCTTTAGTTGATTGTTCAATCTTTTTCTAATGGTAACCTCCCCCTGGGCAGTCCCCTACCGGAGATCCGAATGGGGGGCTATTCCGGAATCTTTTGCCAATTGAGAGATCATCATGACACTTCTTCAATTACAGGTCACATGTCCTGTGGATATACGTTACGTGTCTTTAATGCAGTGGTTACCATTGCCTTCTGCATCCTCATGTCGTTGATCATTGCTGATTCTTCCGCTTTTAAGGGCAATTTCCCACCCCTAGGACAAGAGAGTGCCCTGAACCTCTATCCGCTCCTCCGCCCTCTTTGACAAGGCCGTTGGCAGAATGAGGCTGACTTCTTATGCTAATTATATGTGCATTAATCTTTCATGTTCAGTTATTATAGTAGTTGTCCATAGGACTGGCGACCGTAATTTTCCCCAAAACTCAAGTATCTAATTAACGCCAATTAACTGCTAACGTAACGACCGCACATTTTCTTTCTTTATTAATTTTACCCTTTTCTCAAAATTAATTTCCACCAATTTCATTTGCATTTTTCCTTTCAATTAGATGTAACTCTTTCCTCCCCCTTTACCGACAAATTAACTTCGGTGACGATTGCTTTTCCCAAATTTCCGATAGATGCACGCGGTTTAATTTTTCACTGTCATTAAGGTCGATAAGTGAGGGGGAGGTTACACGATGAACATATGCATTTTTGTCTGTGAACGTCATATTGTTGAACAAACAACTTTTAAGTCTTTTCAGAGTGTCATTTGTTCGCAATTCTTGATTATAACGAAGAATACCTTTGTAAAGTGACTTTTCTAAGTTTTCCAGTGCACCTTTTAAAGGAATCAGCATTAACGTAATCAACCACGCCATCACCCATTTCCCAGTCTTTGTCATTCCCCCAAAAATTTTCACAATTGTTTAAAATGTAGACGCATTACGCAGACTCATTGCACACGGAGATCAGGTGCAGTGAGTTTGCCACCCAGTAAAGGAGTCGCGCCTTTTTGTAGCTTACAAGAGCAGCGGCAGCAACAGCAGCAGCGGCTTACAGAGAGCAGTTCCCCTGGCGTTATTCATGCCTCAGGTGAGAGAACACAGATAAAGAAAAAAAATGCAGTTCAGATCCCAAGGGCTTCCTTTCATACGACCAGTAATCAGCTAAAATTTTGTCAGATTTCATGTCATGAGAAGTAAAGAAATATGAAACAGAGTGTTACAGCTGCTGAAGGGAACTTAGATAGGATCTGGTTTTCTTAATTAGGCGACTCAGTACACTTTCTTTGAAATCATTCGGTCAGATTAACTTCAGTTTTTATCCATTGTTTACAACAGAAGTAACTTTTCAGACAAGCCAAGCAAAGCAATTGCCAATGCAAAACCTATAGACTGAAACTAATAATAACTTTTTTAAATTTTCTTTACAAAGGACACGAAATGAAATACATATTAACAGAGTGGTGTGCCGACCGCTGTTTGAGATGAGTATCGGGCAATGAATGTTTTGTATCATACCCGTAATTGAAAACAACAAAATATATACCAGCTAATAGTCAAGACGCTTCTTTCCCCGAAGCAAGGAAATCATTCGATTGAAATCACAGTTTTAATCTTACCAGTCATAGTTTATTGCCACCGTGGGTTTCAAAGGTGTACACTTCGATCATCAGATGGATTTATGTGAATTATCACTTTTGGCTCACATATAGCATTGCCAAATAGAAGAACATAAAACACTATTACAAAAAAAAGAAAAAAGTCGAATTACACCCCCATCCGCATCTCCGGGAGAAAACTGCGATAAGAAAAAGATTGAGTAACCAACGACGCGATAACGTCCCACGAGTCGGAGTATGGAATATGAGAAGTTTGAACGTAGCCGGAAAGCAATAAAATCTGAAAAGAAAAGTACAAAGGCTCATTATACGCACATCAAAAAAACTTTTGCATCACCCCGGTTTCCAGAACTTCTGAAGATAGTCTATGATACAACATCCACAGTCAACGCCTAAGTCCCTTTGACTGTTCAGAGATGTCACTAAATCCGCCCAAAGATGTAAACAACCATGCATGTGCAGCGCCTTTTATACGGAGGGGTCCGACAGTCCCCGTCATTCCACCAGGAAGGAGGTACACGGCTCGTGTTGTCTGTAGTTCAAACATGGCTAGACGGTCAATACAGCGGTTCGGTCGCGTCCGCATAGTTAGTTTGTGCCACGAAGGGCTCTCAACAAGGGAAGTGTCCAGACGTCTCTGAGTGAACTAACGCGATGTTGTTCGGACATGGAGGGGATAAGAGGGACAGGAACTGTCGGTGACATGCCTCTTTCAGGCCGCCCAAGGGCTACTACTGCAGTAGATGACCTCTACCTACGGATTGCGGCTTGGAGGAACCCTGACAGCAACGCCACCATGTTGAATAATGCTTTTCGTGCAGCCACAGGACATCGTGTTACGACTCAAACTGTGCGCAATAGGCTGCATGATGCGCATCTTCACTCGTGACGACCATGGCGTGGTCCATCTTCGCAACCACAGCACCATGCAGTGCGGTACAGATGAGCCCAACAACGTGCCGAATGGACCGCTCAATATTGGCATCACGTTCTCTTCACCGATGAGTGTCGCATATGCCTTCAACCAGACAATCGTAAGAGACGTGTTTGGAGGCAACCCGGTCAGGCTGAACGCCTGAGACACACTCTCCAACGATTGTTGCAAGGTGGAGGTTCCTTGCTGTTTCTGGGTGGCATTATGTGGGGACAATGTACGCCGCTGGTGGTCATGGAAGGCACCGTAACGGCTGTACGAAACGTAAATGCCATCCTCGGACCGATAGTGCAACCATATTGGCAGCATATTGACGAGGCATTCGTCTTCATGGACGACAATTCGCACCCCCATCGTGCACATCTTGTGAATGACTTCCTTCAGGATAACGGCGGCTAGAGTGGCCAGCATGTTCTCCAGGCATGAACCGTATACAACATGCCTTGGATAGATTCAAAAGGCCTGTTTATGGACGACGTGACACACCAACCTCTCTGATAGATCTACGCCGAATCGCCGTTGAGCTGTGGGACAGTCTGGACCAACAGTGCCTTGATGAACTTGTGGATAGTATGAGACGACGAATACGGGCATGCATCAGTGGAAGAGGACGTGCTACTGGGTATTAGATGTACCGGTGTGTGCAGCAATCTGGACCACCATCTCTGAATGCCTCGCTATATGGTAGCACAAAACGCAATGTGTGGTTTTCATGAGCCATAAATAGGGCGGAAAGGATGTGTATGTTGATCTCTATTCCGATTTTCTGTACAGGTTCCGAAACACTCGGAACCGAGGTGATGCAAAACTTTTTTTTTATGTATGTAGATATAGTAGGGGTTACTGAAGCGAAATGGAAAGAAGATAAGGATTTATCTTTAAGAATATAGCGTAATAGAAACAGCGTTATAAAATGGTATACTTGGAGTAGGATTCTTTATGAAAAGGAAAGTAAGACAGAGAGTCAGCTACCATGAACGGATTAAGTGATAGGGTTGTTCTCAGCAGTTTCGGCAGCGAACAAGTGCCGTCAACAATAGTACAGGTATGCATGCTAGTGTCGCAAGCAGCAAAGACAGATGAAAGTCTAACAATCACGGGAAATTGGAATGCGGTTGTAGAATAGGAATAGCTGTTTAAAGAAGGGCATGGGCTTGGCAGTAGGAATGACAGAGGAAAAATCTGATTTATTTCTGCAATAAATTTCAGCTGGTAATAGCTAATAGCCTTGTCGCAGCGGTAAAACCGGTTCCGGTCAGATCACCGAAGTTAAGCGCTCTCTGGCGTGGCTAACACTTCGATGGGTGACCATCCGTTCTTCCGAGTGCTGCTGGCAAGCTGAATGCGATCAGCCCTTGTGAGGCAAACTGAGGAGCTACTTGACTGATAAGTAGCAGCTCCGGTCACGAGAAATGATAACGGCAATGGCAACGGCAACTGCATCCAGTGCTGGCTATAAGCTAAGGATGGCACGGTGGTCGGTCAGTACCGTTAGGTCTTCCGAGGCCCGTTCGGAAGGAGTTTGGATAGGTTTAGAGAGTTAACAGCGAATACTCCGTTCCAGAATCACACGAGGTGGAGCTGTACTTGGAAGAGACCCCGAGACACGGGAAGATTCTAGCTGGATTATATCACACAGAGAATACGACAGTTCTTAAGAGAATCGTCTAGGAGGACCATTGTGAAAGGACATGGGATAATGAAGTACTGGGGAATGGTGAGAGGCGTTTAAATTTCTGTATGAATTTCAATACTGCGATAAGGAATGCCAGACCACGCACTAGGACATCTTGAGGAGGAATGGACATCTCTAAAGAATGCAAATACAGTTGTTGGACATACAACAATAAGTACAAGGAAGATAAGTACGAAGATAAGTGCGAAAAACTCTTGCGTGACAAAAAATACTTCAGGTGAGTGATGAAAGGTGGTTCAAATGGCTCTGAGCACTATGGAACTTAAACATCTGTGGTCATCAGTCCCCTAGAACTTAGAACTACTTAAACCTAACTAACCCAAGGACATCACACAAATCCATGCCCGAGGCAGGATTCGAACCTGCGACCGTAGCAGTGGAGCAGCTCCGGACTGAGCGCCTAGGACCGCTAGACCACCGCGGCCGGCGATGAAAGAAGGAATTACAAATATGTTCAGGGTCAGACAGAAATTATGCAGTGCAAAATCCTTACGAACGAAATACATAGGAAGTGCACGAAAGCAAAGGCGAAACAGCTGCAACAGGGATGGAAAGAAATGAAAAAATCAATAGGACTGACTCAGCATATATAAAAGTCAAAAAAATCCTTGGTGAAATTAAAATCAAGGCTGGAAACATTAACTGTGCACTGTGAAACGCAGGGAAGAAAGCGGATGTGTGGAAAGAGTACCTTGAGGGCTTCTATGATGGGGAGGAGATGTATAATGAAGGCTTAGAATTTAAAAGAGCTCTGGAAGATATTAGATCAAATAAAGCAGAGTGCAAAGAGTACCTTGAGGGCACTTGATAATTTAAAATGGTGCAAGATGTTCGAAATTCAGAGAAAAACAGAATCGAGCTATAGAGAAGGACGTGCAATGTGCAATATGTATAAGAACCAAGAGGAAACACTGAGATTGAAGGAATAAGAACGGAGTGCTCGTATTAAAAAAAAAGGATGCCGGGAAGGTGCCCTTCAGGTGCGGTTGAAAAACGCACAGGAGGAGCTAGATAGGATGAGGAGGGAGAAGGGGGTTGGGGAATGGGAGCTGGCTGTTGGCAAGAGATCTGCTAGGAGAAGAAGATTTTCAGATATTGGTGTATACAATAGATATGACCAACTGTCAGAGTCTAGTGGAGAGGAATCTCCGGTAGCTGTAGATGTAGGAAGTATGCAGCAGACCTCAGTAGTTACGGTAGCTAGAACAGTTGAAAAGTCGAAGAGGATGAAGAAGGTTCTGCTGTTAGGTAGTTCTCATGGCAGAGGTGTAGGCCAGCAGTTGCAGGAAGTGCTGGGGAGTGAGTACCAGGTCACCAGCATTGAGAAGCCTAATGCAGGATTGGCTCAGGTGACTTTTAACATAGGGGGGTTATGTAGGGATTTTACTGAAGAGGATCAGGTAGTGATTGTGGGTGGGGCTGGTAATAGTATTGATAGAGATGGGGAGTATAACATAGATGGTGTCCTGGAAAAGATAGCCACTCAGACTGGCAACACGAATGTGCATTTCGTGGAACTGTTTCAGCGTCACGATCGGCCGCATCTTAATACAGCCGTCAGGCGTAATAACATGAGACTTGGGAGTGCGCTGATGACAGAAAGCATGGGCCACATTTCAGTGGTGTCGGTGGAGTCCATCTGCAGGACGGGTTTAACTAGACATGGCCTGCACCTCAACAGGTATGGGAAGGGGAGGTTGGCAAAGCTTATAGGTGACAGCATAGGTAGGGTTGGTGGGATCACTCATGGGAAAATTCCTGCAGTAGTGGGTGTTAGAGCTGCACCTTCTTTAGATTTAAGTCAGCTGATAGGTATTCCTGCTTAAGGGAAGTCTCTCTAACAAAGGAACCACTTTTGACAAAGCTTAGGTATCCGAGTGATGAGGGAATTAGTATATTTCATCAAAATATACAAGGTATTAGAGATAAAGTTAGTGAACTGCTTATAGATGTTGACTCTGAAATTATTGGTATATCTGAACACTTCTTAAATAAAGAGATAATTCAGAGGCTTCCTTTACCAGGATACGGGTTGGCTGGCAACTTTTCGAGGAGCTCTTTGCGGTGTGGGGTAGTAGCCATGTATGTGAAAAACGGTATCCCATTTGAGTCAATTGATGTTTCAAAGTACTGCACTGAAAAGGTGTTTGAATGTTGTCCCGGTGTGGTTAAATTTAACGGAGCTAAACTTCTAAATCTTGTTATTTATAGATCCCCAGACTCCGATTTCACAACATTTTTGCTAAAGCTAGAGGAGGTTCTTGGTTCACTTTATAGGAAATACATAAAGTTATATGTGGTGACTTCAATATTAATTGTATAAGTGATTGTGCAAGGAAGAGGATGCTGGTAGACCTCTTTAATTCATATAATATTATGCAAACCGTATTCTTCCCAACGAGAGTGCAAGGGAACAGTAGAACAACCAAAGACAACATTTTTTTTCATTCCTCATTACTAGAAGGGCATTCTGTTAGCAAAAAGGTGAATGGCCTTTCAGATCATGATGCACAAATTTTAACTCTAAAAGAATTTTGTGCTGCAGCACGTGTAAAATATTGTCATCAGCTGTTTAGGAAAGCTGATCCAGTTGCTGTGGAGACCTTTGTAAACCTTATCAAGGAACAAGAGTGGCAAGATGTTTATAGCGCTGATACAGTAGACGATAAATATAATGCTTTTCTCAAGACTTTTCTCATGCTCTTTGAAAGTTGCTTTCCGTTAGAACGTTCTAAACAGGGTACTAGCACAAACAGGCAGCCTGGGTGGCTGACTAGAGGGATAAGAATATCTTGTAGAACAAAGTGGAAATTATATCAAAACATTAGATAAAGTCAAAATCTAATTGCAGCAGCCCAATACAAACAGTATTGTATGGTGCTTAAAAATGTTAATAGGAAGACAAAGTATGTGGTATGCAGATAGAATAGCTAAGTCTCAGGATAAAATTAAAACCATATGGTCAGTCGTAAAGGACGTGGCTGGTCTGCAGAGACAGGTCGAGGATATAGCATCAGTGTGTAGTGGGAATGTCCGTGTTACTGATAATTCGCGTATATTTACAGTATTTAATAATCACTTTCTGAATATAGCAGGTGAACTAAATAGAAACGTAGTCCCAACAGAGAATTATATAGCTCTCTTAGAAAAAAGTGTTCCAAGACTGTTACCTGAAATGCTCCTCCATGATACTGACAAGAGAAAGATTGAGTTAATAATTAAATCACTAAAGACCAAGAACTCTTATGGATATGACGGGGTATCTAGCAGAATACTGAAGTATTGTTCTATGTATGTTAGCCCATTACTTAGCCATATCTGTAACTTTTCCTTTAGGAGTGGTCGGTTTCCTGACCGATTAAAGTACTTGGTAGTGAAGCCACTTGAAAAAAAGGGGAGACGTTGATAATTTTGACAATTTTAGACCTATTTCTATACCATCGGTGTTTGCTAAAGTTATCGAGAAGGTTGTATATACAAGGTTACTGGAGCATTTAAATTCACATTATTTGCTGTCAAATGTTCGGTTTGGTTTTAGAAATGGTTTAACAACTGAAAATGCTGTATTCTCTTTTCTCTGTGAGGTTTTGGATGGATTAAATAAAAGGTTGCGAACGCTAGGTGTTTTCTTTGATTTAACGAAGGCTTTTGACTGTGTTGACCACAAAATATTACTGCAGAAGTTGGAGCATTATGGAGTAAGGGGAGTAGCTTACAATTGGTTCGCCTCTTACTTTAAGAACAGAAATCAGAGGGTAATTCTCCGCAATACTGAGAGTGATAGTGATGTTCAGTCCCAATGGGGCACTGTTAAGTGGGGCGTTCCCCAAGGGTCGGTGCTGGGGCCACTGCTGTTTCTTATTTATATAAATGATATGCCTTCTAGTATTACAGGTGATTCAAAAATATTTCTGTTTGCTGATGACACCAGCTTGATAGTGAAGAATCTTGTGTGTAATGTCGAAACAGTAACAAATAATGTAGTTCATGAAATAAGTTCGTGGCTTGTGGAAAATAATTTGATGCTAAATCACAGTACGACTCAGTTTTTACAGTTTCTAACTCACAATTCAACAAGAACCGATATTTTGATCAGACAGAATGGGCATATTATAAGCGAGACGGAACAGTTCAAGTTCCTAGGCGTTCGGATAGATAGCAAGCTGTTGTGGAAAGCCAATGTACAGCATCTTGTTCAGAAACTAAATGCTGCTTTATTTACCATAAGAACAGTATCTGAAATAGGTGACACTTCAACACGAAAAGTGGTCTACTTCGCATATTTTCATACGCTTATGTCGTATGGTATTATTTTTTGGGGTAATTCTTCTGATTCAAAAAGGGTATTTCTAGCTCAAAAACGGGCTGTTCGAGCTATATGTGATGTAAGTTCCAGAACCTCTTGTCGACCCCTATTCAATGGTCTGGGAATTCTGACATTGCCCTCACAGTATATATTTTCTTTAATGTCGTTTGTTGTTAGCAACATTAGCCTATTCCCAAGAGTTAGCTTTTATCAGTTAATACTAGGCAGATATCAAATCTGCATGTGGAATGCACTTCCTTGACTCTTGTGCAGAAAGGAGTGCAGTATTCTGCTGCATCCATTTTCAATAAGCTACCACAAGAACTCAAAAATCTTATCAGTAGCCCAAACTCTACTAAGTCTAAACTGAAGAGTTTCCTCATGGCTCACTACTCCTATTCTGTCGAGGAGCTCCTGGAAGAGCTAAAAAATTAAGCAAATTCTAGGGTTACATTGTTGATTTTCTTTATTTAAACTTACGACTTGTCACCTGAATGTTTTTTTTTATATATTTTATTTTATCTGTTTCTAATAACGTGTTATAATTTCATGTATTGACTCGTTCCATGACCATGGAGATTTGTCCTTAATTTGGTCCCACGGAACAATAAATAAATAAATTCTCTCTACACACTCAAAAAACAGTAAAGAAAATACAAGGACGTTTAAAGGATGGGATTAAAATTTAGGGAGAAAGGGTATTAATGATAATGTTAGCTTATGACATTATTACCCTTTCTGAAAGGGAAGAATAATTACAGGATCCGTTGAATGGAATGAACAGTCGAATGAAGAGACAATAAGCATTGAGAGAAAACAGGAAAATGATGATAGTGAGAAGCAGCCGAAATGGGAATAGCGAGTGATTTAAAATCGAAGTTTGTATTCACGAAATACACGAAGCCAAGGAAATCTGCTGCCTTGGAAGTAAAACAACACATGAAGCAAGAAGCAAGGAAATAGCCTAGCACGGGCAACGAGGACATTCCTGTCCAAGAGATGTCTACTGCTATCAAACATGAGCCATAATTCAAGGGAGTAATGTCTAGGAATGTAGGTAAGGAATATAGAACTGTATGGAAGTGAATCACATCACAGACAGTGGGAGAACCAGACAGAAGAGAATCGAATCGTTTGAGATGTGGTGCTACAAAAGAACGTTGAAAGTTAGGTGGACTCAAAGTAAGGAATGAGAGGATTCTCCGCAGAAACGACGAAGTGAGGATCATATGGAAAACACTGGAAAGAAGAAGGGACAGGATGATAGGGCGTTTGGTCAGGGAATTACCTTTATTATATTAAAGGGACCTGTAGAGGCTGAATACTTTAGGGGAAGACAGACTGGAATACACCAACAAATGAGGGTGTAAGGTGCAAGTGCTACTCTGAGATGAAGAAGATAGCGTAGGAGAGGGAATTCGTGGCGGGCTGAATCAAACCAGTCGGAAGACTCTTAACTTAAAACAAAATCGCATTTTATTTACAGTCTGGTTACCAGTTGCGGGAGAAGCCCATGTAAGGATCGTTAATTTTCTACATGTCCTGGACTTCAGTATTAATGATTTCAGAACTTCGAAGCAGCACACGCTGTCGACATAAAAGTTTTCTGGGTATAGTACCGCGTCATAATGTAATAACCCAGAAGAAGGCCGCTGCAATCGTGGCCGAAACGTTGGTTTTTCTCCAGCAGCAGTAGTTTCTACATTATGACGCGGTACTATATCCAGCAAACTTTTATGTCGACAATTACACGCTAACTGGTTGGCCCATTTATGATCACATGGTATTTTACTTACAAGATTAAGGGAAATGTTACCTGAGGAGCACCATACAACACACACGAGTCCGCTAAACCTCGCTCTCTTTATTGAACAGTATGTTGTAATGCATACGTGCATTCTCTTCACGTGTTTAAGCCAAGTATTATGCATATTTATGCGATCGGGAATGCTCAGTAGCAACCAGGCTACATGTACATTTAACAATTAAGCGTCAGCAAGGAGCATTAGTGATGAAATCACAGGAGGCAATGTTGTGCAACCTTAGTAGGGACAAGATACGACCATTCGGAAGTAGGATATTACAATCTGAGATGGTGTTACGACACGAACTTCCGTCGCTATGTCCGCAAACGTCAGATCCGCCTAGCAAAAGCGATCAGAACGCCCATTGGCTGAAAGTTTGATATAAGGAAACGAGCGAATTGTCCTTATTGGCTGAGGGAGAAAGGTGGGGTCTCTCTTGTCCGTCAGGAAGGCAGGGTGATTTAGTAGCGAGGCGCCACTCAAAAAGCACGGTCGAGCAACCGGGGGCGGCTCCAAAAGAACGGTCGCGAGTAAATATTCCAGCTGTCAAACATTAGATGAAGTGAAGGTTAATTACCAGTGAACGCCACGGGCAATGGGCAGTGTGTATCATGATTATGGAAAGTCAGAAAGGTGTTAATGTGTTGTAAAGGGGTTGAATAACGGCGTAGCCAAGAGCCGCCATATTGGAACTTCTTTGATGTGTGTGTCAAAGTATTTTCTTTATTAAAACGAGTATAGTACAAATCGTTGACATTTAACGACTGGCATCCCGAAACACTCCACTTCAGCAGTATCACCTACACTGGACCTGGCGCCTGAGCGCTACTACTGAGCGACGAGGGACGGATTACCGAAGCAGCAAGACACCAGGGTAGTGACATAGAAACCAGAGAAGTAAGGCAGAGTCGCTTCCTTCTCGCTAAAACCCCAGTGAGGGCATTGTAATGTTCCAGCGTAAAAGTCAAGCGCCGGCACGACGGTCAAGAACGCTAGGTCACAGAGGGTTGTGAAGAAGACGTCAGTCAATAGCACGTTCACCGACCCCTCTCTAGGAATACACTGATACAGCAACGGCCTCTTGGCGACGACGCGGCGCTTATGTTCTCTTGAACATAAGCGCCGCGTCGTCTGGCCGCAGCCCCAGTTGAAGACTAGTCGTTCTACGAACGCTATAGCAGCGACTTGCATTGGAATTGTATACGCTGAGGAGACTTCTTATTTTTCCTGTCGCCATTTGCTTGCGACACCTTGTAAATTCTCGTAGTTAAATATTGTCATTTATATTCTGATAATAAAACTCCTTAATACTATTTGCTTGAATTGTTGTCTAGCGATTCGAGAAGCAGGCTTCCTAGGCACACCATATTTGACGAGTGGGCAGAACAGCACAATAGTACTTGTATACAGCGCTTATAGACAACTTTTCTGCCCAGTAGGGCTCTCTGTTACCGTTTCCCCAGCATTCTGCAACATGAAAAAGAATCTCTGGCTGGATTTACATACGAGGGTTATTCTGGAAGTAAGGAACGATCGTTCGGGAAATGGAAGCCGCAGTGAAAATCCGATTCTCTTGCACAGGTGTGCTGGGCAGTGTGTCTAGTATGCCCGTCTATCACATTACGTCGTTCTTTTTAGTTCTGGGCACACAGCGAGCAAATAAAGACAGCTAGAACAATAGTGTCTCCCGCCAAGCACAAGGGCCTGGTGAGAAATTTCACCTGAAGCTATGCAGCCAACATTACACAAACGTCGTGCGGTTTCTTCTTTAAGACAATTCTCAGCCGCATTCTGCAGGGGCAACGAAGATGCTCCTATATGACTTTCAATTGGAAATGTTTGATCACCCCCAATACAGTCCGTAATTGTCTCCCTGTGAGTTTCATCTCTGCTCACATGAACCGCTGGCTATGAATACAACATTTTGGCACAGACAACGAGCTGTAGGCCAGCGTAGAGAATTGGCGGAATGCGCTTGTGGCTGCCTTCTGTAGCGAGGGTGTTGGAAAGCTGGTACAACGCTACGACAAACGTCTAAGTCGGATCGGCGACTATGGAGATAAATAACTGGAAGCTGTAGCTAACTATTGCAAATAAAACAGTTTTGATTTTCACTGTGGGTTCTATTTCGCGACCTATCGTTCCTTACTTTCCGAATAGCCCTCGTAATCTGTCATACTCATGACTGTTTTCCAGAAGCAAGAGGAAAGTATTGAAGTCGTACAACTCCTTTGCCTGCAATGAAATACACTTGTATGAGACGCCATGCCGCTATTTATTTTGGGAAAGACTCTCGCAATTGCCGCGAGCGGTAGCCGCGCGGTCTGGGGCGACTTGTCATGGTCCGCGTGGCTCCCCCTGTCAGAGATTCGAGGCCTCCATCGCGCACGGGTGTGTGTCGTCCTTAGCGTAAGTTAGCTTAAGTTAGATTAAATAGTTTGTAAGGTTAGGGACAGATGACCTCAGCAGTTTGGTCCCGTAAGACCTTACCACAAATATACCCTCGTAACTTCATTACATGTATAATACCTGCCAGAAAATGATTGTAGAACCATTGTTGTTCATGCTGAAAATGTTATGCCCCGGGAGTCCTTACATTTGAGAGATGCAAAAATAATACTACATATATGAAGAAATTCTTCTGCTGAGGTTCAGTAAGGCGTAGATGGGAACACACGAACTGACGCACATCATCTTTCTTCTAAATGACACTAAAATCGGAACCTTTGTGTCAGAACTCTTGTTCGTTTTGGACTGCCTACTTTGCGTAATGATTTTGTTATCTACCAGCAACGTCTGTCGGTCATGCTGAATATTTAACACATTTCAGTGAAGTCCTCCGTATCGCTGTTAATTTAATTTTCACTACGATTCAATTACGTAGCCGGTTTACGTTTGTTCAAGTTTCTGACGTTGTCTTCTTTGCAGTCAGTAATATTAATCGTCTATAATTACTTTCGTAAAGTTATTATATCTGGCAAACAAGCTGTCAGTCTACACAATCAGATGTACGTCTCTCCTGGCCTGGTCTCTGATTAGTTTATTTCTGTTAACTTTGTAAAAGCATGAAATCCCCGCTCACCCCTGACCCATATCTGTTTCACTGCTTTCCTGTTATAGCTGGTTCCCTTAGAACAGGACAGGATTGTTGATTATTTCTGTTTCTTTATTGCCGTTAACTTACGTCACAGTTCTTTCTATACCGCAACAATTCTATTAAGGCAGGGACCTTAAAATCGATTAATTTCCTTCGTAGCTGTGTGTCCACATACGTTTAATGAAGTACCGAAATCTTAATACGCTGGATGCATCATCAGAAGATAGGATATTCAGAAAAGTCCTGAAGCAATGGTTATTCGTATTGACTTGGGGAATACGCGTCCTACATTGTGTTCGAAACAACAGTTAGCGCTCTAGGTTAGCTTCATTTTCATTCGAATTACAAATTACTGGCATCAACTGCCGATAAACGCCTTCATTTCTTTACGTCTTCATTTACATAGGACGCAAACCATTATACAAGGCTTTATAATGGAAGTAGTTTCATAAATTCACTCTTGCTATAGTAAATGACATTGTCACAAAAATCGACACTCGTATTGAAAGATTCGAAACGTTTGGTGTTGTTGCTGCCGCACTTACGATTGCTGCCACTAGAGCGTAGCAGTGAGCAGTTAGGCAAGATGGCGACAGGCGCGAAGGAGGCGTATGTTGTGCTTACAGTGCATTCACGTCAGCCTGCTGTTTTAGTGCAACGACTCTTCAGAACGAAGTTCAACCAAGAACCACCAACTACAAAGATCCACCAACTAGCAACTCCATTCGGCCGTGGTATGCGCAGTTTAAACCTTTAGAATGGCTCTGCAAGGGGAAATCAACGAGTCGGTCCTTCAGTGAGTGAAGACAGGGTTGACAGCACGCGGGCAAGTTTCGCACGTAGCCCCCAGAACTCAACGAACAGAGCCAGTAGAGAGTCACACGTATCACAATCGACCGTTTTGAAGATCTTGAGGAAACAACTGAAGATGAATCCATACCGCTTGCAATTGCTAAAAGCCCTGACTTCTGATGACAAAGTCAGACGCTTTGAATTTTCGGCACAGCAGCAACAGCTTATGGAAGTGGATGGCCTTTGAGAGAATTTCATCTTCAGTGATGAAGCAGCATTTTTCGTGCATGGAATAGTGAATATGGGGGACAAGGAAATCCCATAGTATCGTGCAGCACATTCAGGATTCACCGAAAGTTAATGTGATTTGTACAGTCTCATTATTTGAAGTCTTCGGTCCCCTTTTCTACTGCGAAAAGGCCATTACAGGATAATAGTATCTGGACATTCTAGAAAAGTGGCTCATGCCACAACTGGATACAGATAGTGTGGACTTCATCTACCAATAGGATGGTGCTCCACCCTATTTCCATTATGTTTGTGAATTCTTGAACAGGAAAGTGAGAGACCAATGGATTGGTAATGGTGGCGCTGATGATCTGCAGTGGCCTCTACGCTCTCCCGATCTAAAACCATGCGAATTATTTGTGTGGGATTATGTGAAAGATTCCATTTTTACGACTTCTCTACCGAAAAAACCTACCAAAAATGCGAGCTCGCATCAATAGTGTTTTTGTACAGATTGATTGGGACATGCTGCACCGAACGTGGGAAGAACTTGAGTAACGACTTGACAGCTACGCAATCAGTAGGGGGCACTATGGTACACCTATAATTTGTCAAAAAACCCTTTTGAGTTCTTATATATGTCTACAAAGCCCTGTGGAAATGTTTCAAAAAATACGACTATAGAAAATCTGTGAAATCGCCTCATCTACTTTTAATAACTTTGTGCAGTGTATGGTGAAGGGTATGCTGTACCATTATTAACGATGTTCTGTTCAATTAGGTTGCTGAAAGAGGGGAAACTGATTGTTTATACGCCTCTGTATGGGCCTTAAACTCTGTCAGTACCTACGCGAGAGATATTATGGTGGCGTTTTCACCTCCGCAACAAACGTTACTGCAACTACACGTACACCGGTGCTCTGCAAACCAATCTGAAGTCCGTGGCAGAGGACACCTCTCACTGACCATTATTAGGTATTCTACCGTTCCACTCACGTACACAGCGCGAGAAGAATGTTTAAATGCCTTTCTGTGTGGTGTAATTAATGTAATCATGTCCTCCCTACGGATGTCGCACGTAGTTGGTTGTAATATACTCTTAGGTTCATCATTTAAAGCTACTTCACGAAACGTATTTTCTGACAACCAATTGGCTGATTTGCAGTTTGCTTGGTATCCCAGAATATTTTACAAAATGACTCACCAAAGGAATGAAAACTTACATAAATAATGACCCTAAAATATACATACATTTCCCCAAAAGGACATTTCCATTTAAAAAATACATAACTAAAAATAGCCAATGCATGTAAAATGTGTGGAACAACTTTTTTTTGTTCTATACGAATGCCATTGATCAAGAGGCAGAGCAACCTGCGACCTCAGAATCCAGCCGACAGTACCCAGACAGATAGTCAGCGTGAATCAGATTTAGATACGTCTAGGATTATAAATACCAAGCAATTGGTACGAATCCTTTTCTCCCAGAATTGAAAAGCTAAATAACAAGTATCAAAGCCATTCACAGCAATAAATGAGGTGACTTAAACCATAGTCCACAAAGCTATCATATATAAGAAGGTAAAAAACAGTATTTCTTAATTACAGTAAAGCACAAATCTACTGGTGGTAAAAGAATCAGTTTGTACGAACACATGCAGGCCTCTTGGATTCGCACTCAACTTACCCACGACCGGAGCTTCAGCAAGCAGGAAGACTAAGCCGGTATTTTCTGAGTTCTAATAGCCGTGAAGGCGGATAAGGAGTATAACGGCTCGCCCTCCGCAAGAGGCAAAGATGGCATGTGAAAGACGTACCGCGTCCTATCGAGACAGAACAGCTGAACTTTTACACCTGTCCATGACATGGCAGCGAAGATAACATGCTGCATCGTCCCTATCAAGAAAGCCGCAAACCGGTTTTCTTTGATACTCAATATGATCCTACTTTTGATAATAACCGTAGTTTCGGTATTCAATCAAAAGCTTTGCAGAAATAAAGAAATACTGCACGTACCTGACTACCTTGATACATGGCTTTCAGGATGTCAAGTGAGAAAAGTGGTTAACAGCTAGCGCCTATCCATGGTATTATTGTGACTGGTATCAAATGTTGTGGTATCCGACGACAAATGTGACGTGAAGACACCGGATGTATTGGGTGAGTGCCAGGAGGTGTCATATTAAAACTTGTCCGACCTTTCCAAATGATTTATTTGTTTCCAGTACAGTGCTTCCTTCACCTCAGTCCGCGTCACAGGCTGTGTAATGCTGAGGCCGCTGCCCCAGCGACCTGTGCAATGCAACGGTGCGTCGTGCCGGCCTTGTTCGCCAGCTGCAGAGTTCAGATTACGTCAGGATGGCTGCGCCAGCAGCCGAGTGAGCAGCCGCAGTCCCTGTTGACTCCGCGATGCTCCGCCTGGAGCCGCAGGCCGGCCCCGCTGCTACTTCTTCCTCGGCTGGCGTAGCTGGGAATGCGGCGGCAACGACCGCCCACAATCCGGCGTCCGAATTTGCGGCCCCTCGTCTCTGAAGTCTCCGGCGTGTGTCGGGAGCTGAGACGACTGCTGGCGGTAGCGAGCCGAAGAGTGGCCCGCCCCGGACTTGCTGTGGACCCTTCGTCGGCCTCAGAGGGTCAAACCAACGGCCCACTGCGGACTGGGACGCTGTCGCCCCTTCTGTGTCTGCTTGTAGCCCGGTGGAGTGACATGCCCTGCCATCCAGGAGAGCTGCCACACTTGAATGCCCCGCTGTCCAGGAGAGCTGTCACACTTGAATGCCCTGTGTTGGCTTCAGAGGATCGAACCAATGACCCGCCGTGGACTGGGACGCTGGCGTCCCATCTGCTGCCGTGTGTCACCGGAAGTGTGACACGCCCCGCCGTCCAGGAGAGCTGCCACGCTAGAATGACTATAGTTAGAAAACACCTTTTTATACTCGGCTGTGCGCCTCTGTTTCGCTAACGTCCTGCTTCGCATCATGTATGCCCCGCACCTCGGTTGCACCATTCGTTCTAATAGCCGTGAAGGCGGGTAAGGAGCGTAACGGCCCGCCCCCTGCAAGAGGCAAAGATAGCATGCGGAAGACGACTGCCTATAGCTTGCTCCATGTGAACCGCTGCGTTTCCTCTTTTCAGCGGTTCGACCGCCCTGTGGCCTCCATTCCACTTCACAACCGCTGGTCAGCGTAACTTAACTGCAATTCGGCCCGCACCTGGCTGTAACTTGTGTTCAGAATATCGCACAAAACTAACTTTCCCTATCCTACACGGTGGTGCCGCTACGGTATGTTTGTGCATTGTAATTTTTTAAGATATTGTGTAGCGATGTCTCTTTAACGTGAAGTGTTTCTGTTCATTTTATATGTATGTATGGAAAACATCTCTGTATACAACTAATCATCACTTATTTATCTTACACTTTCTGATGATGTCGTAAGCCCAAATACGTTACTTTATGAAACAAGAAGATTGATCAGGGAGGTAAACTATGTTAACCAGCCTAATTTAGTCGGTCACGAATTCACAATTAGTGCTACAAATGGTTCAAATGGCTCTGAGCACTATGGGACTTAACATCTGTGGTCATGAGTCCCCTAGAACTTAGAACTACTTAAACCTAACTAACCTAAGGACATCGCACACATCCATGCCCGAGGCAGGATTCGAACCTGTCACCGTAGCAGTCGCGCGGTTCCGGACTGAGCGCCTAGAACCGCTAGACCACCGCGGCCGGCAATTAGTGCTACAGATGCGAGTATAAAGCAGTTACTGATGAGATAGCTTATGACTGAATATGAAGCACTACAGCCATGATGTTAGACATAGTCCGAATTAGTGATGGAGTTAGAAATGTTCCCAGGGCTCATAGCCGCTGTTTCTAAATCTTTCCCACTTTTGGTTACAAAAGTTTTGTCCTGATTAGTTTTCTGCCTAAATTCATGAGCATCAGACTTAAAAGTTTATGACAGCGTTGGGGGACTGGCTTACGCCCGAGGTACACGTCTCAGACTATTAAATTCTCTAGTTGTGCGCCCTCTGACACTTTCCCTGTCGGTACTGCTACTGTTTCTGCATATCGTGCGCCACCAAAGCAACGAAATTGTAAAAAGGGTCTTTCCACATTATACAAGTCTTAACTGAACACTGAATTTATTGCTCTTTGGGCTCAAGCGATATTTCCGTACCTTTCCAAATCGCCATTCACACTACAGTCACAATAACACATATTTCTTATCTTCTTCTGAGGTAGCCATTGTTTTTCAGTTCGATAGGTCGACTTCGATTAAACATTCTTTCATCAAATAGGAAGGTAATCTCAATCTTTAATCAATACACTTCTGAACGTGATCGCACACACCCACGTCCTGTCCTGCGGACTTGCTCAGACTCGCGCAACTCACAAATGCGTGCCAAAAGCGGCAGGCACCGAAGTCTCGCCCCGCTCGTAATGTGGAGCATTCCCCCTTCTGTGCTGCTATAGCCCAGCAAAGATAAGTAGAGATAGATTTGGTACCTGTACACTTACACGTTGTCGCCACTGTGTCCACCTCATTTGGTACAGTCACCAGGTCGGTACTGGTTGATGCGTATCGTTGCTCTGCAGTTATGCCTGTAAGACATTGCGGACTCGTCTCTTGATGTAAAGCGCTTGTACACTTAACACAGTATTTGATCCCCCCACAAAACTTTCTGATGATTTTTACTTTTACTTTAGAGTTTTGTCGATTGGCCGTTCAATGTAAGATCACAATACAAGATATCTCAGGAAAATATCTGAGTGTCGTATGATGAGTATACATCTTAGGTATTGGCAGAACGACAAACTAAGAACGATATTATCAACAGTTCTCCACAATCAAATATGAAACTACATTGGAGCTAATTTCTCAGTGACCGTTGTACACTATCTGTTCTGTTAAATTCTGATTACATGCGAATATGAATCCTGAAGCAAGCCCTTCAAAAATTCCCACATCGAGGTAAAATTGATACCCAAGAAATGATATAACGTCATCCGCCTTCATATTTTAAAGTAATTTAATTAAAGAAGGATAGATATAGTTTACTTTACGCAGCGTAATAATAGCGATCATAATAAAACTTCTGGATGGCTTCTATGAACATACTAATTTCCAACAGTCCCATAGTATGCTTTCAAAACGTGTAACTCACGTTGAAGCCATAAGCAGCGAGCATACTTCACTCAGTCTATAAATGTAGCCTTTCGTATAAAGAAATCTTAAAGACACAAAACATTCGTACTGTATATAAAGTGATAAACCGCCAAATCTCTCTGCATCTTCGACCAATGACTTACCCTTTGCCTGGAAGACATGCGAAGAAATACCTGAAACGTACTGCTGACTACAGTTTCGAAAAAGGTGTTTACTGACAGGAATAGTGACTCATTAAGGATGGTGTCTCTTCTAAAGGCAGAAAATCTATAACATTAAGCAAAATTGATCGATACATATTGAAAAGCGAACACACTATCGTCAAGATACAAGAATCTTTTTACCGCGACACGATGTGCACACAATCGTCTGTGCATGACATAGGTCATTCAACAGTCGCCGCATAGAGTACTTAAAAGGATTTCATATACTTTAGAAAGAGTTGAAATCCACTAAAGAAGGATGTGATGAATTCAGCAGCCCTAATTTTCGGTTGTATTAATATGAATCGACCCTGTACCAAGCCTCGAGAAATGACCTTCTCAGCAAGCAGCGAACATTAAATATGAACGCAGGCATATCCACTCTCAAGATCTGGGATCGCTTCAGGTACTAATTCGCCAAGCAGTGCTGTACGAGTCAGGAGGTCGGCAAACATTTGTAACATGAGAGCAGAGAATGTTCAACAGAAAGTGACTTCATTTCCACTTAATACTTGACTCAACCAGAGAAGCGCCTCTACATTCCCAACCAAGCCGGCCAGAATCCCGAGCAAGACCCACGAAACTGCAAGTTCTCAGTCTGCTCGCCAGTGAGTGGTTCGCACTGCATCTCGCCAATGTGTTTCACCTGAGATACTCTTACTAAGTTCGTCAAAGGCACTGATATTTGCAGAGATCGATTGCTCAGTTCAGAAACATCTTTCCAGAATGCCTGCGATGTAGCATACATGAAAATAATTCCATTCTCAATGTTCCAATTGTAACAGACAACTTTAATCACACTCCCCTTAGATTTTAGATCAAAGTTGGTATATCTGTTGCAGGAAATCCAGCGCAAGACCATCCAAATTGATGGTTTAACTTTCTAGAAACAATGACGATACATCCAGAATGATATTTTCATTCTGCAGCAGAGGGTGCGCTGACATGAAATTTCTTATCAATTTGGAAGGTATGAGATGGGGTACTGGCTGAAGTACAACTGTCAGGAAGGTTCGTGAGTCGTGATTGCGTAGCCCAGTTGGTAAAGCAAATACCCACGAAAGACAAAGATCCCGAGTTCTAGAGTCGGTGAGACACACAGTTTTAATCTGCCAGGAAGTTTCAAGTCCCATAGTGCTCAGAACCATTTGAACCTGTCACAGTACTTCTCAAACGTGTGTGAAATCTTATGGGACTTAACTGCTAAGGTCACCAGTCCCTAAACTAACACACTACTTAACGTACATTATCCTAAGGACAAACACACACACCCATGCCCGAGGGAGGACTCTAACCTCCGCCAGGACCTGCCGCACAGTCTACGACTGCAGCGCCCCTGACTGCTCGGCTGATCCCGCGCGGCGTCACAGTACTTGCAGTGGGTCTTAATGCAGTTTGGAATTCCTGTATGATGGTCTGGATAGATGTCTGCCTACTACACATTACGACCCTCTTCAACTGTCGGCCGTCTCTGACTGCCTAACGTTCGACTAGCGTCATCAGAAAATACGTGCTCGGTATCTGGAGCCATAAGGCAACACGGTGTATCAACAGTCTCAGACTGCGCCACCGACACAGATTTCGCTTTCTTGTCCATTCTTCTCCAAAAACTACTGCTCCACATTCCTTCTGATTTCCATTGCCCATCACCATTTTGTAATAAATAATAGCAGTCAAGACAATAAGCAACTTCCCCTAGATGTACACAACGAACCACAAACGAATGTACTAAGTATAACTCAGACAGAAAACTGTGCCACCAAAGTACCTGTAAGGAACATATACAAAGAGTAGAATAATCCATCACCAAAGTCTTAATTTTAAACACAAACAGCAGACAGTCAATACAAGTTCCATGAAATATGTGAGGTTTCAAAAATCAATGCTCAACTGTACTTCACATATCTTCATGTCAAAAAATTTGTCAAAGTTAAATACACACTTCCAAGTAAACAATTTCACTTAAGTCATAAAAAATAATGTACTACCATATATTTGGCACTATTAACATACATGAAAATAATTATACACTCAAACATACCCAAACACACTCAATATCAGCATAAGGAAGGGTTCGCTGTACTATATTACAAATTCTCACCACAGGTAAGTACAGCTATTGAACTGGCAATCAGCGTTACTCCTATTATACCACTGTAATTAAATCCCTGTTCCAGTGAGCAATAAGATTCCCCGTAATGAATCTCATTAAAGATACGAAAATCACCAACTGGCAGCAGATAAATTGCAACTGAACATGCTAAAGGCATAACTCTAATCATTCGGCAATGGAAGCAATATTTCACGCACTTAATGTAAAAGCCAATGTAGCATTCAGAACTGCAGTTTAGAAAGCCAAATTGTACTTCCCAGCAAAAAATCCATCTCAGTTAAAAAATAAACGCCAAGATGCTCTTTCAGTGCACACTGAGCTTTTATTCCTTCCACCTGATCAGAAAATGTAACTCAGTATCTACAGTATCTCTACAAAAGAAGATTTGCATCACTGAATCATCAATACTCAACACACATGTTCACATATCACTTATCACTGCAAATCCTGACAAATTCCTGATACTGTTCCAAAGTATCACTCTCCCAGTAAATATTCACAAGTTTCTTAAATCCCATCAAAAGCAGAATCTCAAAATTTACCACATAATCTGCAACTCACATCTTACCAACCAGTACAGCTGCAAGTTCCTTTTCCAGCACTTGAAGATTCACCAGTCCCAGTTAAACACAAGAAGGAAACATTGAAGTATCCCAGTGCAGTCTTACCACTTCATTATTGGTATTCATAAATCTGATTTCATGTAATCTCTCCGACATACCAAAAATAAAAAATGGTCCCCCAAAGCAACATAAAGACGTTAGTTAACCAAAAAGCTAAGTAAGTCTACCCGTCCATTGGTGACTGTAGTATTTTCTCAAATGTCCACTCGAACAGGAACAAAAAACGATATAAGAATACTGAGACATATATATGAACAATTGTGTCAGTAATTAAAGAACACAACAACACAAGAAGTAAACAATTAAGATCAGTAATTCTGAAAAGACAAAAATAAGATGAAATAATGTGGCATTTGCTCACTTCTGAACATTTTTCTAAGTATTAATTACTAGTTATTAATGAAGGCCCTCTCAAAATTAAATTTACACAATCAGTAAAGATAACTTTGTGGAGAGAGCCCCAATATCCTAATAATATGCCACAGATAATAATGGTAACTGCACCATTTATGTTAATAAAAGTCCCCCAAATTCGCCAGTTCTTACACAAAAATTCACTTTTAAATCCCTGATAAGCAAGCGTATAGCACTAACTAGTAACTGAAGTCATGTAATGTTTTGAAATTCTTAACTGCTCTGAATAATCTCATGCATAACTCATCAAGAAATGCAACAAAACCTGTAATTCGCAACAGAACATAACAAAAAGTAATTATATTTGCAACCAGCCAGACAAATAGATTACACAGAATATACTTCAATAGACAGTTAACAGATGCAATGCAGTCAGATAACGGTATAAAATGGAACGGTCTCTCACCCTGAAATAGCTCAGTACGAAGCTTACACGTAAATATGTTAAATTAGAAGGAAGGTCAGCGTTGGCCGTAATTTTGATGGGTTATTGACAGCAAAATCGATTTTCAATCACATAGTGATCGTATTCAGTGCTGTAGCGAAGAAATTAAACTCATAGGCACTGGTGTCAAGTTATCAGTAACCAAAGCTATGTAATAACCGTTTTTCCGAAGTTGTAATCATCTGTTTCCCTGTACATGTCCATCACATCTAGCGATTTGCGTCCCATTCGGATAATTCCTTCGTCGTGCGTCTTCTCTCTCTCTCTCTCTCTCTCTCTCTCTCTCTCTCTCTCTCTCTCTCTCTCTCTCTTTTGTCTTAGAGTCAAAGAAAAATACAGCATGTTTAAATATAGTAAACGTGCGTAACTGTCTACATGAAATAAAGGAGCTGCAACTTATTTATTGTACTGTTCAATAATTATCGAACATTTCTCTGTCGTATTAAAAGAAGCGAAGTAGTTCGTAAACAGAGTGTTAAAAATACAGAAATATTTTGCATTAACTGTCTCCTGTAGCAGTAAAATGAATGTCACCAAAGAGTTTTATACTGGAATAATGTGATGTCTCTATTCAAAAATGGGACTCTAAACAACTGTGAAACCACAAAGAGAAAAGCATTCTGAAGGCATCATACAAATATTTAGTACTAATTTTATTGAAGATAAGAGCTGACTTCATTTTATGTGAGTTGCGCGGCTTGTCACGGTCCTTGCGGCTCCCCCCGTCGGAGGTTCGAGTCTTCCCTAGGGCATGGATGTGTGTGTTGTCCGTAGCGTAAGTTAATTTAAGATAGGTTAAGTAGTGTGTAGGATTAGGGGCCGGTGACCTCTGCAGTTTGGTCCCATAAGACCGTACCACAAATTTCCAAAATATTTCCATTTTATCAGATAAACAATATGGTGTTATCAAAGGGTCCTTTAGAGGTAATGCTTTTATACGAAACAAAATTTAAGAACAACAGAAGGGGTTAAACTTACCTACATAGCCTCTACTGATTTGTAAAGGATTTTGGCTGGACTGATACCAGGAACTCTTTCAGTAACGAAAGGATGCTTTCCAAAGCATTTGTGATTACCTGTCAGAAGCGTTTGTCGAACTACCAGCACTAAACTGAAATTCAGCGCACACCATTCGCAGTCATTGAAACTAAATTACGCAATGTCAGCGATAGATTGTAGTGTTTCTTCGACGTTATTTACTCTTACACGGTATTTCACAATTCCTGGTACAAGCTTTTAGGGGTTTTAGAGGGGCTTGGTTGATAAATGTTTGATAAGGAACTCATGCCCGGAAATGTACCGTTCCCACATATAAGTATGAAGAAAGAATCACTTTCAAATCCCCCCGCGTGACAGTACGCGCACAAACTGGTAATAGGGAGGCGTCGTCCAAACCCTGAAGCAGTGTGCCCCATGTTCACAGTCACAGCCTTCAACGTTCTGTTGTCAGTCCGTCAGTGAGCAGTAAGCACGACCAGTACAGTACAGGGTGGACGAATACATGTTTGAAGTGTATACAGATTTTTATAATTTACGGTGAAACTGGACGCATTGGTAGAGCTGCACAAAGTGCGCGCCTCAGTCAATCACGTGCCATTTTCGTCCGGAGTGCAACAACGTTGCGAGAACCTGGTCCGTTCGTTCGCAACTGGAAGGGTTGACTGTGGTGTTTCACGGACACGTCACACTCTCGACTGCGAGGAGGCTGCCCTCCATCACGTAGAAGAGAATCGGTGAAAATTTCTTTATGAGGTTTCTATTTTATTGAGTCTAGGTGCCGGCCGGAGTGGCCGTGCGGTTCTAGGCGCTACAGTCGGGAGCCGAGCGCCCGCTACGGTGGCAGGTTCAAATCCTGCCTCGGGAATGGATGTGTGTGATGTCCTTAGGTTAGTTAGGTTTAAGTAGTTCTTAGTTCTAGGGGACTGATGACCTCAGAAGTTAAGTCGCATAGTGCTCAGAGCCATTTTAACCATTTGAGTCTACGTGTCCAAGTTATCACGCTGCGTCCTCTTTAAGCGTGAAGCTCTCTTCACTGGGCAGTTTTGAGCTGTCGGAACGGCCACGTTTGTTGATGAAAATCCTCATGCCACACGTTCGCGTGGATTTCAGCAACGGTTCAGTATCAGAGTAGGAGCTTGCATCGTTGATAGGCATCTTACTTGGCCGTACGTTCTTCCGTACTGCCTAACGGCTGCCAGATACTTGAAATTATAGCAAGAAGTACTGGTGGAGTTATTCGAAGATTTTCAGCTGTCACTTCATCAGCTAACGTGATGGCGCATCCGCAGAATTTACTCGTGGCGTCCGCGAACATCTCAACGAAACGTACGACGAAAGGTGGGTAGGTCGAAGTGGATCAGTTCGGTAGGTCAAAGTGGATCAACCCCTTCGCCACCAGGACCGCCAGAATTAGCTGCTCTCGACATTCTCTTGTGTCTCATATGAACAGTCTTGTGCACAAGACTTCTCTACAGTCGGAGGTATGTCTCCTTGCACGAGTTCTGGTGGCAATAGAAATTATTGAGCACACACCACGGTTTTGGAATCATGTATTCGAAAGCATACGCCGCTGACACACGTTATGCAACGAACAACTGGGTCGCCACTAGGAGCAGCCCAAGTAGAGCACACAGGTCAGAACTCTTTGTCTCTGGCAAGTGTGTACCTTGAAGAGGGAGACAGAAGTTAGACGATATTCAGACTTATTTTACATCCAAACAATACATTTCTGGATATGGGTTTCTTAACAAAACCTTACCTACCAAGCCCTGGAAGCATGTAATATGAAATGTGAAAAACCCCATACTGAATATAATGTTTGACAACGAAATTCTAAGGTAATTTACGGCGTCCGATTAAATCAGAACCGGATTATCAACACTACCAGCAAAACAATCAATTTGTGCTCAAAAGTGCGCCTCGCGGGAAAGTTGTGGGTAGTGTTGATTTCTATATATTTATATGGATATGGTGTCTGTTCTTTCGGAAATATCAACGGGGACCGGTGAAAATATGTGCCCCGACCGGGACTCGAACCTGGGATCTCCTGCTTACATGGTAGACGCTCTACCTATCTTTCTTTTAATTTTTAATCTCATATTCTTCGTCGTAGTTCGTTGCATCTGTTAGTGGTGGACGTACCCTGACGACCGTTTAAGTTCTTTGTTGATCCTTTCACCCAGTTTTTTTATTACAGAGGGCACATAACCTTCTGACCTAACACGCTGAGCTACCCTGCCGGCATCCATCTGAGCCACCGAGGGCACAGAGGACAGCGCGACTGGAGGGACTATTTCGCGCACTCCTCCAGCGAGACCCACATTCTCACCTTGTATGTCTACACACTACATTCGGAGTGTTCCACACCACATGTCCGAATATATAGTTCTCGCAACAACAGCCATGACCTTTTGTCCTGATGCACACATATTCCCCGAACTCTTAAGGGACTTGGAAAGAAAGTCTTCCACGAGTAATGAGTGTGTTGGGGTGGGTCACTACTAATGTAGTGTGTGGACATACAAGGTGAGAATGTGGGTCTCGTTTGTAGGATAATGAAAAGCATTATTGATATTGGGTGTCTTAATTTAATAAAATATTTATTACGTTTGATAGTGATATAATTATTATTTTGATCATTTCAGGGGTTAGTTTATTTAAAATATCGGTTTTGGGGGGAGGCGTGCGCGAGGTAGTCCCTGTAGTCGCGCTGTCCTCTGTGACCTCCGTGGCTCAGATGGCTGCCGGCACGGTAGCTCAGCGTGTTCGGTCAGAGGGTTAGTTGCCCTCTGTCATAAAAAAAACTGAGTAAACAGATCAACAACGAACTCAAAAGGGTATCTTACGACGTCCGCCCCGACCAGATTCAACGAACAAAATGAGATTAAAAAAAGATGGCTAGAGCGTCTGCCATGTAAGCGGGAGATCCCAGGTTCGAGTCCCCGTCGGGGCACACATTTTCACCTGTCTCCGTTCATATTTATCGACGCATGTTACCAGCTGAAAGTATTAATATAATTCTAATTTAGTCTTGATTTCTTCCATTCTATATGTTCTCTGGAATGCTGAATCCGAGCCTGAGGTTTGCCAAAAAGTTCGTGACACAGATTTGAAAAAATGCAAAGAAAGATTAATTTTTTCTTTTTTCTTAACTCGGGAACTATCTACTTTTCGTAAATAGTCTCCCGATTCAAAATGAAAGCACATAACATTTCCTACAAACTTCAGTGTTAAGATTTTCTCCTCCTACGAACCACTGGGTTTCAGGTGCTAGTTGAAGACTGGCGTATTTAGGATGTCTTCGAAGAAACGCAATTTTTCCACATCAAAACTCTAAGTTATTAATAAAGCCTGTAATTTGATGAATTTCTGCTTGATTTAAGTACCACAGAATGTAGGCTTCACCTGTATGCCAGCTCCAGTACTAAGACAGAACAGCATTTCCTAATTAACATTGTATCTCAGTTCTGTGCAAATATGGTGCCGTCTTTAAGTCTTTTCATTTGATCATTCTCTCCCAGGTCTGGTTCGAGAACATTCTACACGCAAGCGATTCATCACTTGGCTTCCTTCCCCTCATTTTCAGTCGAACACTTCCACACGTGTCCGATTTCGCTACCACACATGAAACACACCGTAAATAAATCGGTAACTTTGGTACCCTAGATTGTCGAAGGAAGAAACGCTTGTCTTATTGCTGCGTATGGGAAGGGACATGTGACGGTCGTGAGTGATTTGGGATAAAAGCAACATGTATCTTCGTCGTACAGAAGTTAGATCAGTATTGCCTTAATAAGCCCCACCGAAGCTGCTGTACTGCAACATTCACTGAGAGATTACTTTCAGGTGCAGCAGTGGTTATCCACTCCGACCACCCTCAATGATCAACTATGAGGACGGAAAGAGTGGTGGAGAAATCAAGGGATAGTCTCATGCGAGTGACAACCAATTTGAAACCAGCACCGGACTCGATCCTCCGCTCGTTTCTTATTAATGTTTAAAAGACTGCCCACATAATTGTGGATGCAAGAAGGCAGGTTTTCATTGCTCCGCAACACACATCGTGTGAAGAATGTGTGAAAACGTCGAGCTCACGCAAGACATCATTGATATAGGTGAAGAAGAGACCGAGAACAGATTGAAGAAAGACCTTTATACAATTCGAAAGGTACACAGTGTGTCCCAGTTCCGTCAGGACTGTGGCTATAAAAAATAGAAGTCTTGGAATATGTTCACATCACAGTTTTCATTCCAATAGTCTCTCCCTGAAACCGTACACCAGTGGGATCGTTTTACAATTGTTTTGAAACATTCAATGTGTAAGGTGCAACATTTTCTGTGGTTTACTTATTCTAGGTGTTGTGGACTTGCAAGACAGCCAATCCACAGTGTCGGGTAAGCGAAAGGCACGCGCTTAAACTCACGCAGGCTGGCGTGAGGTCTGAAACAGGATACGTAATGAATGCTATAAAGAAAAGTACGTAGCTGCTGGAATACTTAACTTTAATCCACAATTGGTGAACATTGGTCTTGTTACTGTACATGCTTCATTAGATACATAGCAAAGGATAAATGGCGCGTTGCTAGGTCGTAGCAATTGACTTAGCTGAAGGCTATGCTAACTATCGTCTCAGCAAATGAGAGCTTAATTCTCAGTGAACCTTTCCTAGCAAAGTCGGCTGTACAACTGGGGCGAGTGCTAGTAAGTCTCTCTAGACCTGCCGTGTGGCGGCGCTCGGTCTGCAATCACTGATAGTGGCGACACGCGGGTCCGTCGTATACTAGCGGACCGCGGCCGATTTAAAAGGCTACCACCTAGCAAGTGTGGTGTCTGGCGGTGACACCACACTAGGATTGAAGGCAACTGTGTAACTTCAAAAGAAATGTTTAATGTCGCAATATTAGCACAAAAATACACGCTTCTACCGTTTTCAATGCGACAACAAAAAACAGTTGTCACGAAAACGCATCTCGTCAACATCTAAAAGTGAAATAATCCTAAACACAACAATATTCAATATTAGCTCTCAGAAGGTTAACTTATTCTAAACACGACAATATTGAAGTTTAACCACAAGTTTCTTTACAAAACTGTTCCTGCGCTTACGTTATGATGGTCATTTTTACGAAAATCGTCCGATTCGGTTCAAAATTCGGTACTATTTTTAAGATCACAAGTCCGTGTTGGATGGTTAGTTATGTGACAAATTGATCAAAAGATTACCTAAGGTCGAGATTACAGTGAACGCAAGCTGGTGAACCAGCAAGGTTACGCCTCTGCACGCGGTATTTACCTTAAGCTACGATGAGCAGTCGTCTGCTAGGCCGCTCTCTTCCGCTGAAATTCCTATAAAACTAATTACACCTCTGCTGAATTTTCCAGCAGAAACTTTCCATCTGTTTCTCGTTATGCGAGAGAATATGTACTGATCCCTAGTCTTAGAACGTACCGATAAACACGCGCATGGTTGGAGCAGCGTGCGTATTATAATTCCCTCTCAGTTCTGACAAGAACGATTAACTAATTGGCTGGTTCGTTTCTCCACGGTTGGAGCTAAATGATGCTACAGCTAATTTCTAGCTGGAAATCAGTCGCTGTGAACGCAGTGTTCACACAAATTACTCCTTTGCTTCGTACAGAGCGTCATGCGCTCCATTCTGCACTTGGCGCCAGTTCAGAGAAGAGTCTTCGAAAATTTCAGTCTTGTCTTACTCATAGCCGAACTATCTCCCCACCTAGATTCTTCGTTCTTCACGTCATGGCAATTTTCGACCAATAGGAGCGTCCCTCCTATTTTGTGGAAACACTACCAATTGCAAAGGTCCCTACCACTAAATTGCGTCGAAACTTTGGCTCATTTCTCCTTCCTAGCGTGTTTCTGCCATTCGGACGTTTTGTGCCCGTTCCAGACGCCTAACTGCGTAAATTGCCTCTCTCACGCGTGTACTAATCGTTGGATATATGGTCGAAAATGAGTCACTGGTTTTGTTTCGTATCCATTTGGAATTACGAAACGCAGTTTTCTAAAAGCTTTCTTTCCTGTCTTCCCTCAGATGGGCCGTTATAATCGCTCTCCCCATTTGAAGCACCTAGTCGGTCGTTGACTTTCCGCCTGGGACACCCCTTTAAATGGTTTCCCTGGTACCCTCTGTAGCACGGCCTTGTCTCTGCCCTTGTCCCTCTGAATTCCAAACTAGAACGCCTCTCGCTGCTGGTTTCACCTTCTGCTCAAACATGCATTATAGGAACAATGTGTTAATTCCAGAATGAGATTTTCACTCTGCAGCGGAGTGTGCGCTGATATGAAACTTCGCAGGAGAGCTTCTGTAAAGTTTGGAAGATAGGAGACGAGGTACTGGCAGAGGTAAAGCTGTGATTGCCGGGCGTGAGTCGTGCTTCGGTAGCTCAGTTGGTAGAGCCCTTGCCCGCGAAAGGCAAAGGTCCCGAGTTCGAGTCTCGGTCGGGCACACAGTTTTAATCTGCCAGGAAGTTTCATATCAGCGCACACTCCGCTGCAGAGTGAAAATCTCATTCTGGAAACATCCCCCAGGCTGTGGCTAAGCCATGTCTCCGCAATATCCTTTCTTTCAGGAGTGCTAGTTCTGCAAGGTTCGCAGGAGAGCTTCTGTAAAGTTTGGAAGGTAGGAGACGAGGTACTGGCAGAGGTAAAGCTGTGATTGCCGGGCGTGAGTCGTGCTTCGGTAGCTCAGTTGGTAGAGCACTTGCCCGCGAAAGGCAAAGGTCCCGAGTTCGAGTCTCGGTCGGGCACACAGTTTTAATCTGCCAGGAAGTTTCATATCAGCGCACACTCCGCTGCAGAGTGAAAATCTCATTCTGGAAACATCCCCCAGGCTGTGGCTAAGCCATGTCTCCGCAATATCTTTTCTTTCAGGAGTGCTAGTTCTGCAAGGTTCGCAGGAGAGCTTCTGTAAAGTTTGGAAGGTAGGAGACGACGTACTGGCAGAGGTAAAGCTGTGATTGCCGGGCGTGAGTCGTGCTTCGGTAGCTCAGTTGGTAGAGCCCTTGCCCGCGAAAGGCAAAGGTCCCGAGTTCGAGTCTCGGTCGGGCACACAGTTTTAATCTGCCAGGAAGTTTCATATCAGCGCACACTCCGCTGCAGAGTGAAAATCTCATTCTGGAAACATCCCCCAGGCTGTGGCTAAGCCATGTCTCCGCAATATCCTTTCTTTCAGGAGTGCTAGTTCTGCAAGGTTCGCAGGAGAGCTTCTGTAAAGTTTGGAAGGTAGGAGACGAGGTACTGGCAGAGGTAAAGCTGTGATTGCCGGGCGTGAGTCGTGCTTCGGTAGCTCAGTTGGTAGAGCACTTGCCCGCGAAAGGCAAAGGTCCCGAGTTCGAGTCTCGGTCGGGCACACAGTTTTAATCTGCCAGGAAGTTTCATATCAGCGCACACTCCGCTGCAGAGTGAAAATCTCATTCTGGAAACATCCCCCAGGCTGTGGCTAAGCCATGTCTCCGCAATATCCTTTCTTTCAGGAGTGCTAGTTCTGCAAGGTTCGCAGGAGAGCTTCTGTAAAGTTTGGAAGGTAGGAGACGAGGTACTGGCAGAGGTAAAGCTGTGATTGCCGGGCGTGAGTCGTGCTTCGGTAGCTCAGTTGGTAGAGCACTTGCCCGCGAAAGGCAAAGGTCCCGAGTTCGAGTCTCGGTCGGGCACACAGTTTTAATCTGCCAGGAAGTTTCATATCAGCGCACACTCCGCTGCAGAGTGAAAATCTCATTCTGGAAACATCCCCCAGGCTGTGGCTAAGCCATGTCTCCGCAATATCCTTTCTTTCAGGAGTGCTAGTTCTGCAAGGTTCGCAGGAGAGCTTCTGTAAAGTTTGGAAGGTAGGAGACGAGGTACTGGCAGAGGTAAAGCTGTGATTGCCGGGCGTGAGTCGTGCTTCGGTAGCTCAGTTGGTAGAGCACTTGCCCGCGAAAGGCAAAGGTCCCGAGTTCGAGTCTCGGTCGGGCACACAGTTTTAATCTGCCAGGAAGTTTCATATCAGCGCACACTCCGCTGCAGAGTGAAAATCTCATTCTGGAAACATCCCCCAGGCTGTGGCTAAGCCATGTCTCCGCAATATCCTTTCTTTCAGGAGTGCTAGTTCTGCAAGGTTCGCAGGAGAGCTTCTGTAAAGTTTGGAAGGTAGGAGACGACGTACTGGCAGAGGTAAAGCTGTGATTGCCGGGCGTGAGTCGTGCTTCGGTAGCTCAGTTGGTAGAGCACTTGCCCGCGAAAGGCGAAGGTGCCGAGTTCGAGTCTCGGTCGGGCACACAGTTTTAATCTGCCAGGAAGTTTCAATGTGTTAATTACTGTCGATTGAGTGTCACTCCTTTTTGCATTACATACTGACAGGCAAATGTTCTCATTACTTTCCTCATTGCCCACAAATTAAGTTAGGTGTCATTCACCTTCCTGTTGCGATGTATAAAGCTCTCACGTAAGGTGCGAATCTGACCATTTATTCTGTCACCTCACAAATGTAGGCCTTTTTTTGAAGTGCATTCAGTACTTGGATGTCATAATTGGGTCGTAATGATGTCTTTATTGCCAACATCACTTTGGGGAACAACCAAAAGTCGGCTGGGGCCAATTCGGCGAATGCGGCTGGCGGTCCAGGATGTGGTCCTTTTGCTGGCCAAAAACTCACGCCTGATCTTCATTTGAGGGATGAGACGTTGTCATGGCAGAGCGGCCAGGAACCTGCCTCTCAGTATTTGGGTCGAATTCAATGAACTCCCGTCCATAAACGATGATTATGTAGTATCGCGGCTCTATTGCCATTTTCTGACAAGAGTCAGACACCCACTGTTATGTTTGTAGCCGGGACGCCTGCAGTGTGGTTCCTAGCTAGCATTTTGACCACCAATATGGCTGTTGTTGAAATTTCAAGGCTCATAACGCTGCAGTTCAGCACAAGGTAGCATTACAATTGTGGAATTTCACACAAGTAGTCTGGAATTTCACACAAGCACTTTGTAGTTCTAACGGAACTGGGACACACTATCTCTAATCTCACAATCTATTTCGTAATCATTCATCTCTCCTTGACATGTGATCACAAGTTGTTTTCTCATCACCTATTTCATTTTCCAAAAGAAAAATATTATAATATAACACAATAATAATTTTTGAAGATTTTTCGTTGGAACCCCAACATTTTCGTAACTGAATTTGAACGATTTCGGATTTACTTAGATAACTTGAACATTATGTAATTTATAAAAACATGAGCTGTACATTTACATACAACATCTAAGTGATTAATGCGTATAGAACTGGGAGGGAATACAATGACAGCTTTGAAAAATAAATTAAGTTTTGGAGCGGAAAAGAAGTTTCTTGCGGTTACAGCCGAAACGCCCTAATTTTCAACTAGCGGTTGAGCCCCAACGGTCCGTGGGAGAAGAAAACCTAAATAGTGAAACTTCTAAGAAATTTTACTTTCATTACGAATACGAAGGTTATTTACTAAAAATTGATAGTTTCAGACTTGCAACCAAAAATAGGCAACTAATGACATTTTACTTGACTGCTGTTTAATGTGGAAATTCGTGTAGTTATACAGTTTTGTCGTTTCAGGCGTGCTGGACGCTCTAATCTGACGCAGATAAGAGTTTACTTACAAAAGCAGAATAGTGGAGGAAAGTTCAATTTAAAATTGTCGGTAATCACATTTGGCTGCAAGTGGCTGAACTGCCACATTAACTGCAGGGTAAGAACATGGTATCTAAGGACGAGTCACCAGTTGATTATGGTAATAATTCTGTTATGGTTTCTGCTCTAGCCTTGAAAGAAAGGCGGACGTCAACCATTGAAACAATTTGTAAAGTAGAAAACTGTGTATAAAGACTGTTAAATGATATCTTTGTGTATTGAGTTTAATATGAAGTTACAAAGTTACACTGCAGAACTACATCAGGAACGCAACAGAAAGGAAATCAGTAGTCAATGTGGTCGTAAACAGTTCCTTAAAATTCCCTTTATGTCATCTAGTGTTCGAAATACCATCCGTCCAATGCAACAAACATTAACAGTCACTGGTGTCAGGACTTAAGGACAGACTCCAGAGATCCCTTTCATATCATATATTATGCTGCAACAATCACACTGGTCAGAAAAATTACTGGAACATTACTTTATGCGCCTGCCACACTCCATTGAGCAATAATTGAGGAATGGGCTGGTATATTAGCAAATGATACATTTATTAAATGTTCAAATGTATGTGAAACCTTATGGGACTTAACTGCTAACGTCATCGGTCCCTAAGCTTACACACTACTTAACCTAAATTACCCTAAGGACAAACACACAAACCCATGCCCAAGGGAGGACTTTAACCTCCGCCGGGACCAGCCGCACAGTCCAGTAGTGTTGCGCCCTGACCGCTCGGCTAATCCCGCGCGGCGATACATTTATCGTTTACAAATTAAGTACACTGCAAGATATCATAACATCGTCGATCGTTTATGCAAAAAAATTGATATTTCCGATAGTTGTCGAAAATAAAGTCGAAAAGATCATTCATCTCGTCATCTTGTGGGTTTTTCGTTGGACTTCGAGAGTTTCAGTACCGTTTATGGTCTCCGCGAGCGTTTATCACTGCCTGACAGCTGCGTGGGTTGCTGCGTATAAGTCTGTTGAGGTCACCACGTGGCATCCGCTTCCATTCTTTAACGGGTGCCGATGAGAGTCCTCGGAGAGAGTGTTGGAACAGAACGACCAGGAATACGTCTGTCAAGTATGTCGCATTTACGCATGATGGGGCTTAGGTTGAGACACACCGTCGGCTATTCCTTTACTTCAGTGTCAAGTCTTCGCAACACATAGCCACCATATGGGCCCTGACGTTAGAAGGAATTCAAGGCCACCACCGTACACAGCATCCAAACGCTGTTCCAACAGGATCTAGTTGATTTACTGCGTGGCGTTAAGGTGACCATGGACAACGGTAAGATCCGTATTGATGTGAACATAGATGCCTCCCTACAATCTCCCAAAACCTTACAAATTTCTCGAATTCTTGGAACACATCTGGGAGATTTGTTACCGGTAGCTTCCAACAACACGTAAGTGTTACAGATATGCTTCGGGACCTCAAATGGAAATCGCTGGCTGGAAGGCGACGTTCTTTTCGAGAAACAATATTGAGAAAATTTAGAGAACCGGCATTTGAGGCTGGCTGCCGAACGATTCTACTCCCACCAACATACATTGCCCGTAAGGGCCACGAAGATAAGATACGAGAAATTAGGACTCATATGGAGGCATATTGATAGCCGTTCTTCCCTCCCTCTATTTGCAAGTGGAGCTGGGCTATCAGTGGTACATGGTATTCGTCGCCATGCGCGGTAAAGAGGTTTGCGGAATACCTACGTACATGTAGATGTAGAAGTACCGCAACGAATATGGCCGTCACTTGGAGTCAGAAAATATCCGGACTCTTCTGTGAATAACACGTTTCACCAGTGGCATAGTTGCCAGTTGACATGGGAACGGCAGAACTGAAGGCGAACTGGAAGATGTTGCCTGAAGTGGCGTACTTGGACAGGCTGTCTGGGTCGTATCGTCCTTTCTCGTAACCTATTCATAACAGTCTGACCGGACACAGCGGTTCCAGTGGCCCTTCTGAGATCGTCTTGCAGTTCTCTGGCGATATCCGTGCGACGGCGCAACACAGTGATGGGAGGATATCGGTTTGCACCTGGGGTTGTAATGTATCGGCGACCTTGTCTCCTTGTAGCGTGTCCACAAGCTGAGGATGACAGATGGAGAGACACTGACATGTGCAGCAGTGCGGATTGATATACTGTGAAAAGTGCACCGCCGTTATCGTAAACTATAGATCTGAAAACTGTGCCAAAGGGGGTAATTAACACTATGACGTCAGGTTACGCCACACGTTAATGGAAAGAAACTTGTTCTATTTTTTCCATTGTATGCACATACGCAGAGAATTCACAACAGGCGCTCACTATCAAGGAAATCAGCAAGACGGCATCAATATTTGATTATATGCTCAATCATCATGGATTAACGACGCGAATGTTGATGTCTCGCCGGCAGCATCAGCTAAACGGAAACTATTTTGAAGGAACGTTGCCTAAGAGACCCCGCAATCTACATCCTCCTAATCAGTGCTGACCAACTCTTTACATATAAACAAAAGTAACTTTTCTTGCTCATGTATTTTACGTAATTGTAAATGGTCGTTTTCTAAAGCTATTCAGCTTTGTTTTCAATAATTTTCAGAACAGTAGTTAAAACTTTTCTTCATTTCCGTAATTATATCTTTTGAAAGTAGGCTGTTTAGGTTCTTATGTTGGTAACGCGACGTAGCGCTCTGTATGAAAATCACTGACTGTGCTGTGTGTAGTCTGTGGATTGTTGGCATTGTTGGAATATTCGCTGGTGTATTGTTGGGCAGTTGGATATGAACAGCGCGTAGCGTTGTGCAGTTGGAGACGAGCCGCCAGCAGTGGTGGATGTGGAGAAAGAGATGCCAGAGTTCTGAGAACGGACAATCTTGACTTGTGTCCGCCAGAAAATGGAAATTTGTAATGATGGATGTCATGAATTAATATATATATATATATATATATATATATATATATATATATATATATATATATGATGACTTTTGAACACTATTAAGGTATATACATTGTTCTCTATCAAAATCTTTCATTTGCTAACTATGCCAATCAGTAGTTAGTGCCTTCAGCAGTTAGAATCTTATTTAGCTGGCAGTATTGGCGATCGCTGTATTGCAATAGTTCGAGTAACGAAGATTTTTGTGAGGTGATTCATGAAAGGTATGGGTTATTGTTAGTCAGGGCCATTCTTTTGTAGGGATTATTGAAAGTCAGATTGCGTCGCGCTAAAAATATTGTTTCAGTTTAGTGAAGATCAGAGTAAGTAAAAGGAAAACTGAGTACGTTCAGTTTTGCTCAACTGTTTGAAAAACACATAACGTAAGAGGTTTACCAGCACAGTAATACATAATTTTCTAAGGGGACGTTTCACTTTTTATAACCATAATAACTTTGGAACGCTTAATTTCCGATACAGTCTTTTTCCAAACAATAGCTACTAATGCTAATGGGATAAACAGCTTTTGTTTCTCTACATTTTCTTTTAACTGCTAATGTTTCTTTATGTAGTATATAAGTGTTTACCTACATTTGCACGTTTTGTTGTTCTGCATTTTACCACGTACGAATTATTGTGTTCTGCCGACGGGATTTGGACATTATGCCGTAATCCCTGTAGCATTAGTAGTTAGAGAAACGTCGCATGTTAGTTTGTAAAGGACATTTTATCAGTGGCTGTTTGTTGGATTTGGGCTAATGTGTGATCATTCGTAATGTTTTACTTTTTGGGCAGGTACTTCTCTATCCAAAGTATATGATACTGAAAGGGTAACACAGTAAGTAAAGAGAGATGAAAATCTAATAGTCATGGGGGACTGGAATGTAGACGTAGGGGAAGGAGTAGAAGGAAAGGTTACGGGAGAATATGGGCTTGGGACAAGGAATGACAGAGGAGAAACAAATTGATTTCTGTAATAAATTTCAGCTTGCAATAGCCAATGCTCTGATAAGGATCACAAGAGAAGGAAGTATACTTGGAAAAGCCCGAGTGATACGGGAAGATTTCAGTTAGGTTACATCATGCTCAGACAGAGATTCTGAAATCAGATACTGGATTGTAAGGCGTACCCAGGAGCATACGTAGACTCATACCAACACAGTATCGATGAGGAGTAGGCAGAAGTTTGACATTAATCAGGAAGAATCAATATGCAAAGAAGTGGGATAAGGAAGTACTAAGGAATAACGAGATGCGCTTGAAGTTCTGTAAGGCTATAGATAGAGCAATAAGGAATTGCTCAATAGACAGTAGAGTTGAAGAGGAATGGACTTCTCTAAAAAGGGCCATCACAGAAGTTGGAAGGGAGAACGTGTGATAGGGGCCCTCAAAGCGAGGCTCAAATTTAGATGACGCTTTATGTCCTTTCCCCCGTGCTGGCACACGCCTAACAAAAAAAAACCGGGTCGCCTCCTCTGATGTTAGCAGGACGATGCCCCTTCTTGTATCGTGCCGCGTCCCTCTTGTGGGTGAGATCTATATTGCCCTTGCTCTCTGCCAATTCTCGTGGATAATTTCTGCTGATATCTCCTCTGGCAACAGGTCCGAGGTCGACCACAAATTAGCAAGCGGAGAATTTAAAGAATAGGCGAACAGTAAAGCGGCCGGGGTGGTTTGATGCGACTCATGGCGTGCGGTATTGAAGGCCAAATTGAGCCACAGGAGGTATCTATCCCATTTGGTCCGGCTCTTCTCGTGATAAACTATCAAGGCTGATTTAAGGTTTCGCTTAAAACGCTCAGCGAACGAAGGCTGCGGTTAATAGGGTGTCGTCGTGACATGAGTCACGACTTGATGAGAACAAAACCTTCGAAACTCTTCTGAAGCAAAGCCAGGCGCATTATCGCTAACCAAAACCTTGGGCGGACCAAACAAGGAGAAAATCCTCTCGAGATGAGCAATAGTACTCTTGGCCGTGACTCCCGGTGCTCGGAAAAATCCAAACAAATCGAGTGAAAGCATCAACCGCCACCAAAATATGTTTGTACCCAGCCTGGGTACGGGGCAGTTGGCCCACAATCAATAAAGAGGCGCTCCATAAAACGCTCAGCACGTGAAGACTGATGCAACCCCCGACGCGCGTTAGAACTGGGTTTAGCCATACTGCATTCCCTGCAGGCTCACCATTTTCCTAACATCCCGATATAGGGTTGGCCACGTCAAGGATTCTCTAATCTTACTAATAGTTTTAAAGACCCCCAGATGTCCTCCAAGAACCGAACAGTGATAATACCTAAAGACTGCCGGGATCAAGGATTTGGGCAAGCAAATCTTAAACCTCTGATCATAGCGAGTACAAAAACAAAATTCCTCTCCTAAGCTCGTAACCCGAGATAGTACCTCCGGCTTCCAGCCGATCCCCGATCGTGGCCAACTCTGTGTCCTGATGTTGCTCCTCTTCCAGGTTCTTCAACTCCGGCACTTCCCCTAATACAGCAGCTACCAAACCTCACGTGCCCGGTTGGAAATGTAGTTGATCCTCGCTAGCCTCTTCATCGGATTCCTCAAACATGCGGTTCAGAGTGTCGGCTAGCACATTTTCGGTCCCCTTGCCATGCCGAACTACGAACTTTAAGGCCGACAAACGCGCAGCTCAACGGGCAATTCGACCCGTTTTCCGCGGTCGCGCCAAAACCCAAGTGAGAGCCTGATTATCGGACTCTAAAAGAAACTCGCGATGCTCGAGATAGAACTTGAGTCGCTCGGTGGCTAAGAGCACCGCTAACGCCTCCAGCCCATAGGTGGAATACTTCATCTCAGTGGCAGTAAGGGCACGTGAGGCATAACCGATCGGTCGGCGCTCTCCGTCCTGTTCCCGAAGCAACACGGCCGCAATACCGGAGCCCGAATCATCATTTTGAAGAATGAAGGGCAAATCAAAATTCGGAACGGCCAGAATCAGGGCATTACTCAATGCAGTTTTAAGAGCATCGAAGGCGCCTTGCTGGCTTTCAGTCCAATTAAAGGGCACCCCTTTCTTTCTCAGAAAGTTCAACGGAGCCGTCAGTTCCGGAAAACGGGGAATGAATTTCCTAAAAAAAATTACCATACCCACGAACCTAGCCACCCCGTTTTTAGTCTTAGGTTGTCGAAAATCACGGAAGGCATGGGTCCTTAAGTGATCAACCTTGATGCCACTGCAGGACACCACATGGCCCAGAAAGGAGATTTCCTGACGGGCAAACTCGACCTTCGAAGGTTTAACAGTTAACCCTGCCTGTTCCAAACGAGCTAGCAGTTTATCAACATGTCCTAAATGCTCTTCGAAGGTCTTACTATAGATGAGCAAGTCAACTTTATGTCCCCCAAAACAGAGTCCAGGAGCCTAGAGAGAACCGCGGCTCCGGTCGCTAAACCAAAGGGCACGCCGTTAAATTCGACAGATTCCAATGTGTCGTGAATGCAGTAAGGGGCTTAGACTCCTCGGCCAGCGGAATCTGGTGGTAGGCTTGATTGAGATCCAATACAGAGAAGTAACGCACTCCCGAAAAACGTATAAAGCAGTTCTACAAATCAGGAAGTGGGACCGATTCTAAGACCACCTTTTTATTTAAGGCCCGATAGTCAACCACCGGCCTGTAGTCACCTCCATTACTTTTAGGAACCAAGAATATTGGGGAAGCGTGTCGTCAACTGTCTGCATGTCGTCAACTATCTGCCTCAACACCATCTTAGGAGGCGACAACCCATACGGTGCTTGCCTCACCGGTTGATTATCGGTGACACGGATACAGTACTGAATTTTATTGGTGACCCCCAGCTCGTCCGTTAACACACGAAGAAACTTCTCCAAGACTTGCAACAACTGCGAGGTTTGCTGCTCGGTAAGATGACTCAAGTTACAACCAGATGCATTACTACTAGCATTACACACCCAAAAATCCCTTGTATAATGGTTACAAAACTGAAACTTAGTAACTGGAGAAAATCGAAAATAGACCACGCATCCCACGTAATCGAATACCAGCCCAGTAAGCTCTATAAAGTTACAACCCAATAGGATATCCATTCCCAAATTCCTCACTACACATACCTTAACAGGCCAAGAAAAATCGCCAACTCTGCACCCCACCTTCATTTCGCCGACCACATCTAAACGCTGGCCACTCACACCCCGACAGATTACCGAAACACTCCGCAGCACCGTGAACTTACAAATGGAATTATAGCTTTGATACCACCGATAGTCGAGAAAAAATATTACTGCCAGAATCAGAGCACACACCGGCTCATTGTTCAAGCGAACGGTAATATAGCGTTTGACACCGCCCGGACTCTATTGCAGGCCCTAGGCATGGGACCGCTGCGACCTCACCTGCGTGCCAGCTGGCGTCAGATGTTAGACATTGCTCCCCCTTGGCCTTGCACTCACGTGCGAAATGTCCCGGTTGGTTACAACGGTAGCAAACGACCTTAGCGGGAACGCTACTTGCAGTCTGGTAATTCCTTCCCTTTTCCTTATACCCACTGCTACCGGCAATTCCTTCTGCTCGCGAAACCCCGTCCATTTCATGAACTAGCCGTTCCAAGTCTGCGTAAGAAGTCGGCCTTCCACCGAACAATACACGACTCCGATCTTCCGGTTTCACCCCCCGCACTATACTTGAAACGACTTCATGCTCCGGGAGGCGAGTGTGAAAGGCCAGCACCGCTGTTCGTTCATCGGTTATGTAGTCACTCAGGGACTCCTGCTTCCTCTGTACTCTGAATACATATTTATTCACTAGGTGCCTTTTGTCCCAAGCGGTTAGCCTTTCTGCACGATCTTTATTCGCAACCCACTCAAGCTACCGTCACTGTCAAGAACGGATGCTACTAACTGATTCAATGAACCACTGGACAAAGGATAGAGCAACTGACACCACCCTTGCCGGCGCATTTAACACATCAGCAATCCTCTCCAACTTAACAACCACAAAAACTGAACTAAATGCTCCATGAATTCAATCGACAAGGACTCAACTCCATGAAATATGGACACCAAGGGTTTGGAAGTTTAGCAAAATAATTATCCCCACTAGTCTGATCTCGGGATCCGGTGCCAGAGGACTCCATTGGCAAATTCAACGAAGCGTCATTTCCCTGTTCACTCTCCACCGCAGCGCTTTCCCATTCCAAAGCAGTCAACTGAACTTGCAATTTCAAAACCCGCTCCCGTAACTCGTTTGCCTTATCCTTGCAACCCGGGCCGACAGCCACCTGAACAAGATCACTACGTCGGTTAATGAAGTGAGTGATTTGTACCTGCAGACGGTATACTTGTGAGCCGGAGGGAGAACAACCCGTTAAGAAATCTGAGTTTGACTGAATCTGACCCAGGGAGGCGGCACAAGACAACAAGGCGTCACCCACCTGACCGACGCGCTCCGCGGATACCTGGACCGGGAGCGCCACCGCGTCTCGCAGCCGCGCAGACAGCTCACTCATGCCACCGTCGTCAGGCTGCCCTCGAATCCGTAACTCCTATTGGTCCTTCAGGCGCCCAATCCCCATGACCGCACGTGCCGACATGACAATTCTGTAAAATACGCACACGAACAGCACACAGCAGAACAACAAATTTACAATCTAAAGACAATATCCATTAATTAAAACATGAACCATGTGCAATAGCAGTAACCACATAGCAACCACGCTCTGCTACCAGAACTGGTACGAGCACGGGGATCACAATCTGAACCACACGCCACTGTTCAGCACTAATGGAGGACTGGGTCCCTTACTTCGATTGCACACAATTCATTAAGATCAATCCAACACATTTATTTCAAATAACATAAATGAAGTTACATTTGAGTCTGGCATTAAACAGGAATTAAAAATTTTCAAAAACAGCTGATTTAATGCGCGTAGCGCGAGTTAAGCCAATAACCAGATAAACTAAACAATTCAACGTAATTCGAAGAAAGAAAAACAAAATTGAATCAATACACCCCACTGACAAATATCCAAAAAACCTTACAATACTACTCAAAAGAATACACTGAATTGGGGAGCTGTCGTTCAGCCAACGTAACACTTCAAAATGAGTTCAATAACACAGCTGCGTGCCCCAGAAAACAGCAAGACATTACATACACTTCATCTGACAAATACTCATTAACATTACGCCACTCCTGTTTGAACTACAGTGTCCCGAAGAAACAGGCGCCTATTCTGAAAGAACAAATATATATATATATATATATATATATATATATATATATATATATATATATGTGTGTGTGTGTGTGTGTGTGTGTGTGTGTGTGTGTGTGTGTGTGTGTGTGTTTAAATTACAGCATTAAGGAATTCCAGATCTTTCCCCTTTCCAGGCGGAGGCTGAGCCAGAAACACAGAATGCCACAAAAACAAATTTTTGCTGTGAAATGTTACAGGAAACCCGGAAGCAGTAACAGACAAGGGGTCGGCATCCACAAATAACATATGCTAAGAGTCAGGCTGGGAGCACATCCTACGAGAACTTGTTCACACTATGCTCACCACAAACTGTAGACATTCCGGCCGAACAACCGCTTGCGGTGGCTGTCAGAAGGACGAAGCAACCAACAGGGACACGCCGTGCTTCTCACTCAGGCACCTCAGTTGGTACAAACATCTAGGCCAACACTGACTCCCCTCTCACTGCGAGGCTTGGCACAGTTTATATGAAATGCCTTCCAGGCAACCAGTAACCGCCGCAGGAGTTTCATGATTAGCAAACAGGCCCAGTGTAACAGACATCACACACGTGCTTACGCCCGAGTCACAACTCCGCCAGTCTCACAGGCAGTCCCAAACCGACTGCCTCTCGCCGTCCCGCGCGCCCCAGCCGAAAACGCAAAGATGCTCATGCCCGGGCACGCGCCAAAGATGACAAGCCGATCGCTGATGATCGACCAGCGATCTGGCTCAACGTGGATAAAAGGAAGGTAACTGCAAAGAAATCAGGGGTAACAGAAGAAGTAGTTCAGTTGATCGATGAAAGGAGGAAGTACAAAAATGCTCCGCGAAACTCAGGAATACAGGAATAAAAGTCTCTGAAGAATGAAATAAACGGGAAATGCAGGGAAGCTAACACGAAATGGCTGCATGAAAATGTGAAAAATTCGAAAAAGGATTGATTGCAGGAAGGACAGACTCAGCATACAGGAAAATGAAAACAACCTTTGGTGGCATTAAAAGCAAGGATGGTAACATTAAGAGTGCAACGGGAATTCCACTGTTAAATGCAGAGGTGAGAGCGAATAGGTGGAAAGAACACATTGAAAGCCTCTATGATGGGCAAGATTTGTCTGATGTGATAGAAGAAGAAACAGTGGTCGATTTAGAAGGGATATGCGATCCAGTATTAGAATCAGAACTTCAAAGAGCTTTCGAGGACTTAAGATCAAATAAGGCAGAAAGAATGCATAACTTTTCATCAGAATTTCTAAAATCACTAGGGTCAACTGGCAACAAAACGAGTATTCACGTTGGTGTGCAGAATATATGAGTCTGACGACATACCATCTAACTTATGGAAAAATATCGTCACACAATTACGAAGACTGTAAGAGCTGACAAGTGCGACAATCATCACACAATCAGCTTAACAGCTCATGCATCCAAGTTGCTCACAAGAATAATACATAGAAAAATGAAAAAGAAGATTGAGGATATGCTGGACGACGATCAGTTTGACTTTAGGAAAGGTAAAGGCACCAGAGTGGAAATTCTGAGGTTGCGGTTGCTAGAGGAAGCAAGACTAAAGAAAAATCAAAACGCAGTCATAGGCTTTGTCGACCTGGAAAAAGCGTTCGACAATGTAAGATGGTGCAAGATGTTCGCAATTCTGAGAAAAATGGGAGTAAGTTACACGGAGAGATAGGCAATACACTATATGTACAAGAGGCAAGAGGGAATAATACCAGTGGACGAAGTGCTCGGATTAAAAGGGTGTATGACAGGGGTGTAGTCATTCTCCCCTACTGTTCAATCTGTACATCGAAGAAGCAATGATGGAAACAAAAGAAATGTTAAAGAGTGGAATTAAAATTCGAGGTGAAAGGATATCAATGATACGATTTGCTGATGACACTGCTATCCTGAGTGAAAGTGAAGAAGAATTACATGATCTGCTGAGTGGAATGAACTATCTGATGAGTGCAGAATATGGATTGAGAGTAAATTGAAGAAAGAAGAAAGTAGCGAGAAGCAGCAGATATGAGAACAGCGAGAAAATTAAAACGAGGATTGATGGTCACGAAGTAGGTGAAGTTAAGGGATTCTGCTACCTAGGTAGTAAAATAACCAATGACGGACGGAGCAATGAGGACATCAAAATTAGACTAGTAATGGCAAAAAGGCATTCCTGGCCAAGAGAAGTCTACTAGTATCAAACATAGGCCTTAATTTGAGGAAGAAGTTCCTGAGACAGTACGTTTGGAGTATATCATTGCATGGTAGTGAGACATGGGCTGTAGGAAAACTGTAACAGAAGAGAAGGGAATATATGGAAACACTGACAAGGAGAAGGGACTGGATAATAGGACTTATTTTAAGACATGAGGGAATGACTTCCATGGTACTAGATGGAGCTGCAGTAGGCAACAACTCAAGTGGAAGACAAATAATGGCACACAGCCAGCAAATAATTGAGTTCATAGGTTGCAAGTGCTACTCTGAGATGAAGAGGTTGGCACAAGAGAGGAATTCGTGACGGGCCGCATCAAACCAATCAGAAGATTGATGAATAAAAAAAAAAAAAAAAAAAATGCGCGCGCTTGGTTGTATACAACGTCCACAAATCTCGACTGCCTTCTGTTTACCTCAGTAGAAAATACTGGAACACCGGTATTCACTTCTTTCTGAGGAGTCACCTTACACTTAATGCATGAGACAGCCATTACATGGCGTGTGATAGTACTTGTTTCATAGATTGATAGCGAGGATCTCATGCCGCGCAGCAAGACCACAGGTACCGCATGTACCGAAACAGATTTTACGTACTGGACGTTGATTAACGTGATCCCGTAATTCTTCCAACCTCATACTGCTGGTAGCACATACACCTACGTCTTTCAGTCGTACTTCCCTTCCGATGTTTGCTAGCCTTTCGGTAAGAAATTATCCGCAGCTGTAATCAATGAAGATCTCTTCAAAGAAGTAAGGCTCAACCTCGGAGTATCCAACATTCCCACAACAAAGGTAAGTACTGGGCTGCCTACCTCACCCAGTGCGGCTTCTCACTGGCCGAATAATACGAAATTCTTATATTCAGCTTTCCATTACGTGTGTATCGCTAAACAGATTTGTTTGAAGAAGGAGACTTATTTTCTTGACGTCGCGTTAGGACACAGCGACAGAGTCCCATGCGTCTTCTGATACATCACTGGCTAATGTGCTAGTAAAATTACCATGATATGGATGGAAGCTGTTTGCGTGCAAAATGCGAACAATGCTGAGCTGACTTGTTCCACAGACATTCGCAGTTTCTCTGGACCTAAATATGGACTACGAGCGAGGTCTGCCAGAACATCCACACAGCCTGCTCTCCTCGTCGCAAACGTACTCACTACCCACGGCGTAATATTCCAGTGCCATCCCAATTACATTTTTTGTACATTCGCTGAATTTTCATTCTTGTTGGACACCGTTTGCAAACCAACCAGCACTCCTCCACACACACGTGATCGCCACAGACAGAATGAAAACTACATTTCCTCTGTGCCCCTCTTATGCAGGTATCGCGGCGGCGCAACATTGTTTCCTCCTTATCCGTCGTCACATATTTCCATATCTGAATACGAAATTACGGACTTTCGCATAAGACAGCAACTGGTTTCACTTTCAGACCAGATGAATCCCAAATTGCAACTATTGAAATACCTCCGAAACTAGTAATCTGATTCAAAGAGGGTCGGCCTGAATGGCCGTGCGGTTCTAGGCGCTACAGTCTGGAGCCGAGCGACCACTACGGTAGCAGGTTCGAATCCTGTCTCGGGCATGGATGTGTGTCATGTCCGTAGGTTAGTTAGGTTTAAGTAGTTCTAAGTTCTAGGGGACTGATGACCTCAGAAGTTAAGTCCCATAGTGCTCAGGGCCATTTGAACCATTTGATTCAAAGAGTGAAAGGCCGTTGAATTTGTCTCTTTTAAAAGTATGATAACAGCAGAAGAAATTATTATAGTTCTCCCTGAAGAATTAAGTTAATTCTGATATCTCTGAAATTAATACAAAGTTTCATTATTTTCATCATGCCAGCGACAACAGCAACCGTTAAGAAATTGTCCCGAATGAAAAACAGCCCACAGTTGCGCTAAATTATGTTTATTTTAGACGTTGAACATGGTTTCTGCTATAGTAGTATAGCCTTCTTTAGAAGTCATACACACTAATAAATGTCAATAGTGTCTATGACTTGCCGGCATCTCGTGGTCGTGCGGTAGCGTTCTCGCTTCCCACGCCCGGGTTCCCGGGTTCGATTCCCGGCGGGGTCAGGGATTTTCTCTGCCTCGTGATGGTTGGGTGTTGTGTGCTGTCCTTATGTTAGGTTTAAGTAGTTCTAAGTTCTAGGAGACTTATACCACAGCAGTTGAGTCCCATAGTGCTTAGAGCCATTTTTGTCTATGACTTCTAAAGAAGGCTATATTATTATAGCAGAAATCATGGTCAATGTTTAAAATAAAAATAATTTAGTGCAACTGTGGGCTGTTTTTCATTCGAGATAATACAAAGTTGTCATAAATGACTGAAGCGATTTCATAAATACGCGGAAGCTACATTAAGTGACAATGTGTCACAAAACTGAACAGAAAGACGTAAAGTTTTGTATTGTTGCCGCCGTACTTCAGATTTCTGCCACGAGAGCGCAGCAGTGAGCAGACGACGACAGGAGACGAGAAAGCGAAAAGGCCTGTGTGGCACACTTATCTCTGGACACGCTGGGAAATCAGCTTATTACACAACTGGAAACGGACAAAGTGACTTCGTCTATCAATAGTGTGGTATTCCACACCAGTTCCATCATGCTGTTTGTGAATTCTTAAACAGAAAATTAAGAAACCGATGGGTCAGTAGTGATGGGGTTGAAGAACAGCAATTTATGTCATGGCCTTCGCACTCTCCCGACTTAAGTTAAAGAGATTTTTTACGGAGGGTTATGTAAAAGTTTCAGTGTTCAAGCATCTCTACCAAAAAAAACCTACAAGAAATGCAAGATCACATAAACAGTGCTTTTGAAAAGATTGATAGGGACATGCTGAGATGATCCTGGGAAGAACTTGACAATCAAAAATGTTCAAATGTGTATGAAATCCTATGTGACTTAACTGCTAAACTTACACACTACTTAACCTAAATTACCCTAATGACAAACACGCACACCCATGCCCGAGGGAGGACTCGAACCTCCCCCGGGGCCAGCCGCACAGTCCATGACTGCAGCGCCTTAGACCGAGCGGCTAATAATGCTTGGCGAACTTGATTATCGATTTGATATCTGCAAACTCAGTAGGGGACCCATATGGAGCAATTGTAATATGTCAAAAAACACTTCCTGAATTTTTCTATTTGTGTGTAAAGTCCTGTGACAATATGTCAAATAACGTAGCTAAAGAAAATGTGTGAAACCACTTCAGTCATTTGTAATAATCTTATATAGAAATGGAAACACACTCTTGAGAAGACAGTTCGACTGGGTGAACACTGCATTATAATACACTCCTGGAAATGGAAAAAAGAACACATTGACACCGGTGTGTCAGACCCACCATACTTGCTCCGGACACTGCGATAGGGCTGTACAAGCAATGATCACACGCACGGCACAGCGGACACACCAGGAACCGCGGTGTTGGCCGTCGAATGGCGCTAGCTGCGCAGCATTTGTGCACCGCCGCCGTCAGTGTCAGCCAGTTTGCCGTGGCATACGGAGCTCCATCGCAGTCTTTAACACTGGTAGCATGCCGCGACAGCGTGGACGTGAACCGTATGTGCAGTTGACGGACTTTGAGCGAGGGCGTATAGTGGGCATGCGGGAGGCCGGGTGGACGTACCGCCGAATTGCTCAACACGTGGGGCGTGAGGTCTCCACAGTACATCGATGTTGTCGCCAGTGGTCGGCGGAAGGTGCACGTGCCCGTCGACCTGGGACCGGACCGCAGCGACGCACGGATGCACGCCAAGACCGTAGGATCCTACGCAGTGCCGTAGGGGACCGCACCGCCACTTCCCAGCAAATTAGGGACACTTTTGCTCCTGGGGTATCGGCGAGGACCATTCGCAACCGTCTCCATGAAGCTGGGCTACGGTCCCGCACACCGTTAGGCCGTCTTCCGCTCACGCCCCAACATCGTGCAGCCCGCCTCCAGTGGTGTCGGGGTCGTCTTCATCGATGAGAGTCGCTTCTGCCTTGGTGCCAATGATGATCGTATGCGTGTTTGGCGCCGTGCAGGTGAGCGCCACAATCAGGACTGCATACGAGCGAGGCACACAGGGTCAACACCCGGCATCATGGTGTGGGGAGCGATCTCCTACACTGGCCGTACACCACTGGTGATCGTCGAGGGGACACTGAATAGTGCACGGTACATCCAAACCGTCATCGAACCCATCGTTCTACCATTCCTAGACCGGCAAGGGAACTTGCTGTTCCAACAGGACAATGCACGTCCGCATGTATCCCGTGCCACCCAACGTGCTCTAGAAGGTGTAAATTAACTACCCTGGCCAGAAAGATATCCGGATCTGTCCCCCATTGAGCATGTTTGGGACTGGATGAAGCGTCGTCTCACGCGGTCTGCACGTCCAGCACGAACGCTGGTCCAACTGAGGCGCCAGGTGGAAATGGCATGGCAAGCCGTTCCACACGACTACATCCAGCATCTCTATGATCGTCTCCATGGGAGAATAGCAGCCTGCATAGCTGCGAAAGGTGGATATACACTGTACTAGTGCCGACATTGTGCATGCTCTGTTGCCTGTATCTACACTCCTGGAAATGGAAAAAAGAACACATTGACACCGGTGTGTCAGACCCACCATACTTGCTCCGGACACTGCGAGAGGGCTGTACAAGCAATGATCACACGCACGGCACAGCGGACACACCAGGAACCGCGGTGTTGGCCGTCGAATGGCGCTAGCTGCGCAGCATTTGTGCACCGCCGCCGTCAGTGTCAGCCAGTTTGCCGTGGCATACGGAGCTCCATCGCAGTCTTTAACACTGGTAGCATGCCGCGACAGCGTGGACGTGAACCGTATGTGCAGTTGACGGACTTTGAGCGAGGGCGTATAGTGGGCGTGCGGGAGGCCGGGTGGACGTACCGCCGAATTGCTCAACACGTGGGGCGTGAGGTCTCCACAGCACATCGATGTTGTCGCCAGTGGTCGGCGGATGGTGCACGTGCCCGTCGACCTGGGACCGGACCGCAGCGACGCACGGATGCACGCCAAGACCGTAGGATCCTACGCAGTGCCGTAGGGGACCGCACCGCCACTTCCCAGCAAATTAGGGACACTGTTGCTCCTGGGGTATCGGCGAGGACCATTCGCAACCGTCTCCATGAAGCTGGGCTACGGTCCCGCACACCGTTAGGCCGTCTTCCGCTCACGCCCCAACATCGTGCAGCCCGCCTCCAGTGGTGTCGCGACAGGCGTGAATGGAGGGACGAATGGAGACGTGTCGTCTTCAGCGATGAGAGTCGCTTCTGCCTTGGTGCCAATGATGGTCGTATGCGTGTTTGGCGTCGTGCAGGTGAGCGCCACAATCAGGACTGCATACGACCGAGGCACACAGGGCCAACACCCGGCATCATGGTGTGGGGAGCGATCTCCTACACTGGCCATACACCACTGGTGATCGTCGAGGGGACACTGAATAGTGCACGGTACATTCAAACCGTCATCGAACCCATCGTTCTACCATTCCTAGACCGGCAAGGGAACTTGCTGTTCCAACAGGACAATGCACGTCCGCATGTATCCCGTGCCACCCAACGTGCTCTAGAAGGTGTAAGTCAACTACCCTGGCCAGCAAGATCTCCGGGTCTGTCCCCCATTGAGCATGTTTGGGACTGGATGAAGCGTCGTCTCACGCGGTCTGCACGTCCAGCACGAACGCTGGTCCAACTGAGGCGCCAGGTGGAAATGGCATGGCAAGCCGTTCCACAGGACTACATCCAGCATCTCTACGATCGTCTCCATGGGAGAATAGCAGCCTGCATTGCTGCGAAAGGTGGATATACACTGTACTAGTGCCGACATTGTGCATGATCTGTTGCCTGTGTCTATGTGCCTGTGGTTCTGTCAGTGTGATCATGTGATGTATCTGACCCCAGGAATGTGTCAATAAAGTTTCCCCTTCCTGGGACAATGAATTCACGGTGTTCTTATTTCAATTTCCAGGAGTGTATGTGCCTGTGGTTCTGTCAGTGTGATCATGTGATGTATCTGACCCCAGGAATGTGTCAATAAAGTTTCCCCTTCCTGGGACAATGAATTCACGGTGTTCTTATTTCAATTTCCAGGAGTGTATCTTAAACGATTTGAGGTGGACAACTTGTGTAAAAAACTACATATAGAAACTTTTCGAATGTTTAAGGGAGATAAAACGAAACATGCCGCAAGTGCACCTTATAACGCTGCTGATCCACGAAACTTTTGACGCTAGTGATGTTCAGAGACTGCGTTGATTTTTTTTTCTTTTTTCTTTGAGAGACAGAGAGAGAGAGAGAAAGAGAGAGAGAGAGAGAGAGAGAGAGAGAGATACAGAATAAAATGCAATTTGACTGTGTATAGCTGTATTTATTTTCCGTACTATCTACATGTCGGCTTTTATGTCATTGTCAAGTACAGTTCCTTTGCCTAACAGTTCTTAGACCATTAACATGTCTTACCTGTCTTGAAATTGCCCTGCGATGCATATCGTTATAGAGACGTTGCTAAAAATGTGGTCGTTCACATTAGCTACAACTGGCATCTGCACGCTGAAGACTGTCTAACATGCTCAAAAGAGCCACTTGTTTCACTAATATTTACTGCAACTTCAGCCAAGAGGGCAACCAGCTCTTCTAGGGTGTCTACAGATGTCTCGAACATCAAGCGCTTCATTTACCTTCACAAAAAGACACACACAGGACGTCAGCAAAGTCTATAAAAATCACACAACAGTTTGAACTGAGTTTCTGAGCATCACTAGCGTCAAAATTTTCACAGACCTCTAGTGTAGAGTAGTGGCACCTTTGACATTTTTGTCACATAAAAAATGTTACTTTTTATCTCTCTAAACACAATAAGATTTTGTATACATTCTTTCTTTCGCATTACGATATCATTTCAGATTATATCCTTAATACTCCACAGCTCTGTCTTAATTAAACAGTCTCTCTGAGCGTGTGGCCACGAAAAGTGTTTATTTCAGTTCGCCTAGGAAATCAAAACATCTATTCCACTGCAAGCTTTCTGTAAACTTATTTACTTCTCTCTGCTGCTGGTAGATAGTGTCACAATTTCGGCAAAAGTCTTACATACAACACATTCTTATCTACATCATCGGCATAAAACCATCAGATTATCGAGATATAATTATCCGAAATGCGTCTTCAGGGATATAATAAAAGTGACTGGATTTACTAATTTGTCTCTTATATTGATTTCCACAACAGTCACGGTCAAGTTTAACCTAAAATGTTCTCTTAAAAGGTAGCTGTGTCTTCGTACACTGCTGGCAAGTAAAACTGCTACACCAAGAAGAAATGCAGATGATAAACGGGTATTCAATGGACAAATATATTGTACTAGAACTGACATGTGATTACATTTTCACGCAGTTTGGGTGCATAGATCCTGAGAAATCAGTACCCAGAACAACCACCTCTGGCCGTAATAACGGCCTTGATACGCCTGGGCATTGAGTCAAACAGAGCTTGGATAGGGTATACAGGTACAGCTGCCCGTGCAGCTCCAACACGATACCACAGTTCATCAAGAGTAGTGACTGGCGTATTGTGACGAGCCATTTGCTCGGCCACCATTGACCAGACGTTTTCAATTGGTGAGAGACCTGGAGAATGTGCTGGCCAAGGCAGCAGTCAAACATGTATCCAGAAAGGCCCGTACAGGACCTCCAACATGCGGTGGTGCATTATCCTGCTGAAATGTAGGGTTTCGCAGAGATCGAATGAAAGGTAGAGCCACGGGTCGTAACACATCTGAAATGTAACGTCTACTGTTCAATGTGCCGTCAATGCGAACAAGAGGTGACCGAGACGTGTAACCAATGGCACCCCATACCATCACGCCGGGTGATACGCCAGTATGGCGATGACGAATACACGTTTCCAATGTACGTTCACCGCGATGTCGCCAAACACGGATGGGACAATCATGATGCTGTAAACAGAATCTGGATTCATCCGAAAAAATGACGTTTTGCCATTCGTGCACCCAGGTTCGTCGTTGAGTACACCATCGCAGGCGCTCCTGTCTGTGATGCAGCGTCAAGGGTAACCGCAGCTGTGGTCTCCGAGCTGATAGTCCATGCTGCTGCAAAGGTCGTCAGACTGTTCGTGCAGATGTTTGTTGTCTTGCAAACGTCCCCATCTTTTGAGTCAGGGCTGCACGATCCATTACAGCCATACGGACAAGATGCCTGTCGTCTCGACTGCTAGTGATACGAGGCCGTTGAGATCCTGCACGGCGTTCCGTATTATCCTCCTAAACCCACCGATTGCATATTCTGCTAACAGTCATTGGATCTCGATCAACGCGAGCAGCAACGTCGCGATACGATTAACCGCAATCGCGATAGGCTACAATCCGACCTTTATTAAAGTCGGAAACGTGTTGGTACGCATATCTCCTCCTTACACGAGGCATGACAACAACGTTTCACCAGGCAACGCCTGTCAACAGCTGTTTTTGTATGAGAAATCTGTTGGAAACTTTCCTCATGTCAGCACGTAGTAGGTGTCGCCACCGGCGCCAACCTTGTGTGAATGCTCTGAAAAGCTAATCATTTGCATATCACAGCATCTTCTTCGTGTCGGTTAAATTTCGCGTCTTTAGCACGTCATCTTCGTGGTGTAGCAATTTTAATCTCCAGTAGTGTATATTGTATGACTCTCAGGCAACATTAGCTTGTCCCTCGCTTATCAGCTTTTCCGTGTGCATGCCTACCATGCCGTGATTGTCGCATGGTTCACGTCGTGCCGAATCCGCGCGTGACGTCGGTTTGCCAACCGCCAGCTGCCAAGCTGATATTTTCGACCCTTAAACGACAACCATAGTACTGCTTCGGACACGCCTCGCCTTCCTTATTCACATAAACATGTAATTAAATCAGACAAAATATGCAAGAGGATGTTCCTCGAATAAAGCGTTCCTGGGCAGAAGAACTCCTCCACTACCAAATATCGAGGGACAACTTTATTAAAGAGGAAGGCTGGAGCGCCATAACGAAACCTGGCCTGCGGGAAAACTTTGTTAGACGGAACTACATTAATTTGAAGTATGGCGTTACAAACGTAGTGGTAGGAGCGGGAAGGAAGTAGTAAGATGCTGGATCAAAATTACATCACAATTTTTTTCTTTTAATAATTTATCACGCAGACATTGGAACTTCAATTTTAAAGCCAAGAACATTGTTTCAGCTTTCACATGATGAATAACATGCTTTGTACTTCATGTTGCAAGTTATGAAACATCGTGCTCAAAAAAAAAAAAAAAAAAAAAAAAAAAACAGTTCAACAGTGTGATGGCGATCCACATGAAACCAAGTTGAAACTAAAAATTTTACAGTGACTATAGCTCAGGAAGAGAAGGTCTCTAAACTGACATGACTTTCGTAGAGCTTAGGTAACATCTACAGTATATAATTTAAAGTCATAGTTACGAAACTTAGATGCGCTTTCGCAAATTTTGACTTCATTTAATTCCAGGAGAATTAACTTTCAGTTACCGTATTAATTACTAAAATATGTAAAATGAGTTATACAAAAATTCACGGGTGAAAAGATTTTTAAAAGAAGCAATAACATTACAAAATTTCAGCTGGTGAACACTGCAAAATTTAAATACTAAATACATAAATATCAAGTACCGTAAATCTCAGGTACGCAGCTTTTTGAAATTGTATCTACCTACAGGAGCTGATGCATCTCATTAGAAGCAGTGGTAGTTCCAAGAAAAACACTCACTAGCTTACAATACGATAAATTAAAAACCAGATTACTTAACATAAGAGCCTGGCTCCAAATAATAAAGCACATGCGTACAAGCCCCTCTGTCAAATGGCTGCTTCCTGGGTCTTCAACAAAAGATCAGTCATCAATGTGGTGGCATTTACAATGAGTTAATAAAGAAGTACATTTGAGTAGAAATATCTGAAACATAGATTTGTTACCACAAGCAACCGACGTAATTAAAACATAAGGGATGGCAGTTTTACACTTGTTACGTCCAATAACCATTGATTAGAATGTTAATAAAATACGACCAATCTGAGATCACAGCACTGTTCGAAAGTTGTTATGGTAATAGACATAATTCGGCCTTCAGAAGTAATCAAGGCGCAGGGACAGTATAAATGGTATCAAAAGTCTCACCACCTTCTGAGGGACTCGGTAGAAGGAAAACATTGGTAAACAACCTAGCCCTCTATAAAAGCTAGAATTAACAAGGGGGCGACAGGAATAACTGACATGACTCCCACAGTAGTCGCCCACAATGTCACTAGTTCATTACAGATACCATAAGAGATCGCGCCATAGTATTCCAAAATAGCAAACAGTCTCCTGGTCTTCTTCAGAATGCTAATAGAACCCTTCGAGACACCCTTGCCTCAAGCAATGGCAAGCCGGACTATACAACTACCCGAGTAGTAGCCATCTTACTTAGACACATTACAGCCGACTGCCCCGGCGTCGTCGTAGTTCGCTCCACTCGCGACACCTCGCGGAGGGTCACCACACAACTCACAGGACGAGCCCTAATAGCCTCGAGCTCGCTGCGCAAGAAACCCTCTGATGCGAAAATTTCGATTGAACCATCGAATTATCCTACAAGTTAGAAGGCGCAGTAAATCCATCGCAAAAGAATTTGGTAAAAGCGAGCCGGCTGCATCAACAAGAGAACGTACTCGATGAATAGAGTACGAAAAGAAGTGTCAGGAAGAAAAAGTGCTGGCAGGAACAGTAGGGGAGAAAATTATAGTCGCAGAGATAAATCCTATTATGAACAATACATCATCATCAATGTGGGTGTAGTAGAAAGAAGTGAGCAGATTTGCATTAAAATAAAATGTCCTTTACGGCATTGACGGAGGCTACGCCAGCAACATTATCATCTGTTCCTATTCCTTTTGCGGAAGACGAGCTGCTAGAAAGAAAAAAACACAGTCGCGAATACTCGGAGCGAGCACGAATTTCCTGAATCTCCCGTCACTGTCAGTTGACTAAGCTTATGCGGGAGGAATTAATAGGTTGTCTAACTCTTCTTGGAATGTAAGCCCTCGAAATTTCAACAGTAAATGTATCGCTCTTTTGTAACGGCTACTACTCGAGTCTGAAAATAATCACCATGCTCTTGCTTTTCCTGAAGGAACCCACGACGAAACGCTCCATTTTTCTTAGAATCCTTTCTATCTCCTCTGTTAATCTGTCCCAGGTTCACGAGCAATATAAAAAAAATTATAGTCGTCAGACATAATTTAAAACTAAAGATCAAGAAGCAGACGCTATAGAAAATAAATTTATATTTGATTTCATTAATAATATTTACACCTGATGTTTATTGGACACTTAAAAAGGTCGAATAAAATTATAATTTCTGCACGGGGTCAGCTGATTTTGAAGCGGCTTTGTGACATATATTCATACACAGTGCTAAGTTGTAGCTTGTATACACTCGATAATATGTAGTAACACACATGGATAATAAACAACATCGAAATAGTTAATCAAACATCTTGCAAAAAGTCGAGAAGGTCAGAAGAAATGAGAAAGAGAAATATATATATATATATATATATATATATATATATATATATATATATATATATATATACATAGAAAGAACTGCGAGGGCTGATGGAAAGCAATCTATGGCGAGAGGTTGTCATTAAACATCTTGGGGATTATGAAACCGCTTCAGCTGTACTGAACCTTTTTATTATCAGATCACAATCTGCTTTGTGGCACTGAATATCATATCCTCAGATGACATGTAACTGAGCCATTAGAGCTAGGATGAGGTGTTCAGTTGTGATCTGATAATAAAATGATTAAATACAGCTGATTGGCTTCTTAATCCCCAAGATGATAAGTCACAGCTAGAGTTGCCCTGTCTACAAGGTTTTCTGTCACTAAACAATTGGCCGGCCGCGGTGGTCTAGCGGTTCTAGGCGCTCAGTCCGGAACCGCGGGACTGCTACGGTCGCAGGTTCGAATCTTGCCTCGGGCATGGATGTGTGTGATGTCCTTACGTTAGTTAGGTTTAAGTAGTTCCAAGTTCTAGGGGTCTGATGACCTCAGATGTTAAGTCCCATAGTGCTCAGAGCCATTTTGAATCAGCCACTAAACAATTGGTAACTATTTATAAACATAATAACAAACTTCTGACGTCTGCTGAAATTAGTCTCGTGTAACACCTACATCTACATCTACATCCATACTCCGCAAGCCACCTGACGGTGTGTGGCGGAGGGTACCTTGAGTACCTCTATCGGTTCTCCCTTCTATTCCAGTCTCGTATTGTTCGTGGAAAGAAGGATTGTCGGTATGCCTCTGTGTGGGCTCTAATCTCTCTGATTTTATCCTCATGGTCTCTTCGCGAGATATACGTAGGAGGGAGCAATATACTGCTTGACTCTTCGGTGAAAGCATGTTCTCGAAACTTTGACAAAAGCCCGTACCGAGCTACTGAGCGTCTCTCCTGCATAGTCTTCCACTGGAGTTTATCTATCATCTCCTTAACGCTTTCGCGATTACTAAATGATCCTGTAACGAAGCGCGCTGGTCTCCGTTGGATCTTCTCTATATCTTCTATCAACCCTACCTGGTAAGGATCCCACACTGCTGAGCAGTATTCAAGCAGTGGGCGAACAAGCGTACTGTAACCTACTTCCTTTGTTTTCGGATTGCATTTCCTTAGGATTCTTCCAATGAATCTCAGTCTGGCATCTGCTTTACCGACGATCAATATTATATGATCATTCCATTTTAAATCACTCCTAATGCGTACTCCCAGATAATTTATGGTATTAACTGCTTCCAGTTGCTGACATGCTATTTTGTAGCTAAATGATAAAAGGATCTATCTTTCTGTGTATTCGCAGCACATTACACTTGTCTACATTGAGATTCAATTGCCATTCCCTGCACCATGCGTCAATTCGCTGCAGATCCTCCTGCATTTCAGTACAATTTTCCATTGTTACAACCTCTCGATACACTACAGCATCATCTGCAAAAAGCCTCAGTGAACTTCCGATGTCATCCACAAGGTCATTTATGTATATTGTGAATAGCAACGGTCCTATGACACTCCCCTGCGGCACACCTGAAATCACTTTTACTTCGGAAGACTTCTCTCCATTGAGAATGACATGCTGCGTCCTGTTATCTAGGAACTCCTCAATCCAATCACACTATTGGTCTGATAGTCCATATGCTCTTACTTTGTTCATTAAACGACTGTGGGGAACTGTATCGAACGCCTTGCGGAAGTCAAGAAACACGGCATCTGCCTGTGAACCCGTGACTATGGCCCTCTGAGTCTCGTGGACGAATAGCGCGAGCAGGGTTTCTCATGACCGTCTTTTTCGAAACCCATGCTGATTCCTACAGAGTAGATTTCTAGTCTCCAGAAAAGTCATTACACTCGAACACAATACGTGTTCCAAAATTCTGCAACTGATCGACGTTAGAGATATAGGTCTATAGTACTGCACATCTGCTCGACGTCCCTTCTTGAAAACGGGGATGACCTGTGCCCTTTTCCAATCCTTTGGAACGCTACGCTCTTCTAGAGACCTACGGTACACCGCTGCAAGAAGGGGGGCAAGTTCCTTCGCGTACTCTGTGTAAAATTGAACTGGTATCCCATCAGGTCCAGAGGCCTTTCCTCTTTTGAGCGATTTTAATTGTTTCTCTATACCTCTGTCGTCTATTTCGATATCTACCATTTTGTCATCTGTGCGACAATCTAGAGAAGGAACTACAGTGCAATTGGAAAAAGACATTTAGTATTTCGGCCTTTAGTCTGTCATCCTCTGTTTCAGTACCATTTTGCTCACAGAATGTCTGGACATTTTGTTTTGATTCACCTACCGCTTTGACATAAGACCAAAATTTCTTAGGATTTTCTACCAAGTCAGTACATAGAACTTTACTTTCGAATTCATTGAACGCCTCTCGCATAGCCCTCCTCACACTACATTTCGCTTCGCGTAATTTTTGTTTGTCTGCAAGGCTTTGGCTATGTTTATGTTTGCTGTGAAGTTCCCTTTGCTTCCGCAGCAGTTTTCTAACTCGGTTGTTGTGCCACGGTGGCTCTTTTCCATCTCTTACGATCTTGCTTGGCACATACTCATCTAACGCATTATGTACGACGGTTTTGAACTTTGTCCACTGATCCTCAACACTGTCTGTACTTGAGACAAAACTTTTGTGTTGAGCCAACAGGTACTCTGAAATCTGCTTTTTGTCACTTTTTCTAAACAGAAAAATCTTCCAACCCTTTTTAATATTCCTATTTACGGCTGAAATCATCGATGCCGTAACCGCTTTATGATCGCTGATTCCCTGTTCTGCGTTAACTTTTTCAAATAGTTCGGGTCTGTCTGTCACCAGAAGGTCTAATATGTTATCGCCACGAGTCGGTTCTCTGTTTAACTGCTCAAGGTAGTTTTCAGATAAAGCACTTAAAAAAATTTCACTGGATTCTTTGTCCCTGCCACCCGTTATGAACGTCTGAGTCTCCCAGTCTATATCAGGCAAATTAAAATCTCCACCCAGAACTATAACATGGTGGGGAAATCTACTCGAAATATTTTCCAAATTATCCTTCAGGTGCTCAGCCACAACAGCTGCTGAGCCAGGAGGCCTATAGAGACATCCAATTACCATGTCTGAGCCTGCTTTAACCGTGACCTTCACCCAAATCATTTCACATTTCGGATTTCCATCAATTTCCTTCGATACTATTGCACTTCTTATCGCTATAAACACGCCTCCCCCTTCACTGTCCAGCCTGTCTCTGCGGTATACATTCCAATCTGAGTTAAGGATTTCATTACTATGTACGTCTGGTTTCAGCCAACTTTCTGTCCCTAGTACTATATGAGCGTTGTGACCGTTTATTAATGAGAGCAGTTCTGGGACCTTTCTGTAGACGCTCCTGCAGTTTACTATTAGCACATTAATATTGTTATTCCCTGTTGCATTTTGCCTACTCCTACCTTGCTGCGTCTCAGGAGGCGTCTTGTCGGGCCTAGGGAGGGGATTCTCTAACCTAAAAAACCCCCATGTGCACTCCACACGTACTCCGCTACCCTTGCAGCCGCTTCCGGCGTGTAGTGCACGCCTGACCTATTCAGGGGGACCCTACATTTCTCCACCCGATAGCGGATATGCTTTCAGACTTTAGAACGGCAATCTAAATTTGACAACATTCAGTACATCAGAAAGTAGGTTTATTAGTTTAGCGAAAGAAAAAGTTGGAAATGATATTACAAACAAAGTTCTTCTCTGTTGTTTTTTTTAGATTATTTCAGATTTAAGCGTTACTATATATTGTCATGTCTCAGAACGAATGAATTTATTTCCTTGAAATGATGTTACGAAAACTTTCAGTGTGCCTTCTTTCCTGAGACCAAATCACTGTTGGTGAAGCTTGTGACGCGCGCTATGCAATAAAATGGTGTGTCCACTGATGAGCCATTATCTCTTAACAGTGGCATGTTGTGCACTGCCGAGAGAGGCCGCAATATATTACCTGAATTCACAGGTAATATTCCTCAACAACCACTGAAACCTTGTCAGTGGAGAACTGGTTCACACTGTATACGTTGTTGTAGTGTTAGAATCATATTTCTCATTTTTAATGGAACTGGCTCCATGTGCTAACCATATCCACCTGCCGATTGTCACACATATTGTGAGAGTCTGAGCAGCTCGAGCAACAAACTGGCTGTGCTCACTGGTGGACTGAAGAACCGTACCTGACTAAATTGTTTCCTTACGTGTGGTACAGTGGGGCACACGTTTAAGTGACCTCTTTCCTTGACAGCCGGACATCGATTTTCGACGCTGTTATCTTGCTACTATTTGAAAAAAATTGCTCACATATTATGTCGCTGAAGACCTTTTCCAATAGCACTGAAGAAATAATGTAAGTTGATTAAGAAACAAAACCGTCACCACAATTCGCTAGCTATAAACGTTAGAAGTTACTTGAGTAAGCTAGGAAGTTCAGATCAAAAATGGTTCAAATGGCTGTGACCACTATGGGACTTAACATCTGAGGTCATCAGTCCCCTAGAACTTAGAACTACTTAAACCTAACTAACCTAAGGACATCACACACATCCATGCCCGAGGCTGGATTCAAACATTCGACCGTAGCGGTCACGCAGTTCCAGACTGAAGCGTCTAGAACCGCTCGGTCACACCGGCCGCCGGAAGTTCAGCTAACTGTCCTCTATAAGGTAACGGAAATCACTCGTTCTGGGTATATTTGGGATTACCAGATTTAGCTGAGTCATCCTGTTAAAGAGTGCAGTTGCACTCGGATGGTGGCAGTGACAGACTGGAAGGCCCTATGGAAACACTGCTGACATTGAATACGGCTTGTATTCAGTGTCGGTATGAGCTCTATCGTGACTCAACGAGACAAAATACGTCTCAGTCGGTTGACTCTGGCCGGCGCTGACGTGCGGGCGGCTGCTTCGGCTTTGGTTCGAGAGGATGCTGCGTAGGCGACCTGCAATGGTGACATCAGGCCCGTGGATAGTCAGTGGGCTCCGCAGGCCGCAGCTGTGACATCAGTGGCGGCGGCGCCACGGACGGCCCCCAGCTCTGCTTGTGGCCACCGCGGCTGCGTGTGGAGACTGCTGTGCGCGGGATTCGATCCGCTGCTCTCTGCCACGAGGCAACCAGAGGCTGGCGCTGTAGTACTGTGTCCCAGAGAGGGAATTCAGCGCTGGCGGCCACAGGGACTAACAGCAGGTTGGCGGTGCTGCGGCAGCAATTCCCTTGAGAAACTTCATACTGACAGCGGCAGTTGCAGCCCAGTCTTGAACTCGTGGCTGTTTCTGACGATGCCCGTCGTCTCACTGTCCGGCACGCACCTGGCGTTGTGATGGTGCCGCTGGACTCTGGCTATGAGACGTGCTCCTGCCGCAAAATTCAACCATATTTACATCGCTCTGAGGTGCATTTGTTTCACTAAAACCTGTCGCCAAGTCACGTTGCTCGTAACAAGAGACTTCTCCTACTATGGTGACATTGACCTGCTTGCTATGGTTCTTACTGCTGCACGGCGCACTTTTCCACTGAGAGTGGCTAGCCTCGTCTCAAAATCCCCTTACATGCACGTTTATTTTGACTTACGTATCGTCACACTGTGGCTACCGGCCCGCGGCTGCTAATACATTGCTTCATGGCAGCTTCCTCACTACTACTAACTACTTTTACTGGTCAAAAATAGGCGGACACCACTTCGCAATTCGGGTTTGGCCACTAGATGTTTATATCCACCACTGTTAATGGAGGTGGGTAGTATTGTGTTGTCATTTGAGAAGTAGTGATATCAGAAAGGCTCAGTCAGTATAGTCCACTTCAAACGTTGACTAGTCACAAGATGTTGCGTAAGTAACAAAGCAGTCAAGATATTTGAACCTTTCTAAAGCTGCCCAAATCAGTTCTGAAAGAAGTGACTGTTTAGTGGAAATGCGAAAGAATAAACACAGTTAAGTCAAGAACATGGAGATCTCATTTACCGAGGGACTGTCGAGCAGTCTGGAGCGTCGTTATAAAAAAATCTCCGGTTCTGTGACTGTTCGTGTAGAGTTAAAAAATGAGGTACAATGGGTCGAGAAGCTCCTCACAAGCCACACATTCCAGTAACTGGTGCTCAGAGATGCTTCAGGTGATATAAAGAATGACGCCACTGGACATTGAATGACTGGAAACAAGTGATCTGGAGTGATTAATCACGGTATACATTGTGGCAATCGGATGGAATGGTTGGAGTTTGGAGGATGCCTCGAGAACGTTACCTGCCGTTATTTATAGCGCCAACAGTGAAGTACGGAGAAGGTGCTGTTACATTAGGGAGATTTTCTCATTGTTAGGGTCTGTTTACCCTATTTGTTTATTGTGCTTAAGAAGACGCTGAATGTGAGAGGATACGAACAGATTTCACAGCACTGAGTACTGTGCACAGAGAGGTTGACTGTATAAGTACTTCAACTCACCCTGTCATAAAGCAGCATCCATGATGCCATGATTTGTGGACGGTATTATACCTGAAATGGACTGACATGCTCGGACCTCGAACCTGAAGCCAAAGAAACTTCTCTGGGATGAGTCATGATGTCGACATCTCTCCAGATCGTGACTTCTAATATCACTCTCTTCTCTGGTTCCAGCTTTTGAAAAAGAATAGGTTGTCATTCGTCTGCAGAGATTGAGATCCCTCATTGAAAGTGTCCCCAGCAGAGTTCAAGGCGGCACAAAGGCGAAGGTTGGAAACACCCAACATTAAAGTCCAAGAACAGCTGTCCGTATACTTTTGATCATATAGTTGAAGCATGGGGATCCCTGTTTCAGAAAGTGACGCCCAATATGGTTGGCACTCGAGAAACAATAAAAGGTGGAGGGGAGAGCTTGCAATACACTATCAGGTTCTTATGAACATCAAAGTAATTGAAAGAAAAAGTAGTGTGAAAATAGTTTAAGTTGGTAGGCTTTCGCGGCTGGAGTGAATTTCTTAACAATTTTCAGCGTGGGAAGTTACGTCACCTTACAAAATGATATATAAGTGGCCATCATCAAGATATTACACTGTCTAACGAATACAGTGTGGACCATAATATTATTTATTTTGGTTTGTTTGTGTGCCATCTTCCGCAGCAGCTGTTAACAACTGTTACTATAGGTTATCCGTCTTGAGCTGACTGCTGTCTAGTTAAAAAGAGGATTAAACCAGAAGCGTTTCGCTTTTATTTACAGAGCGTCTTCCGTGGCTATTCTGTAGATTGGATACATACATTTTTACATTTTTCATCTACATCTACATCTCCATGGATACTCTGAAAATCACATTTAAGTGTCTGGCAGAGGGTTCATCAAACCACCTTCACAATTCTCTATTACCGCAATCTCGTATAGCGCGCTTTCCGTACGAGCTCTGATTTCCCTTACTTTACCGTGGTGATCGTTCCTCCCTATGTAGGTCGGTGTCAACAAAATGCGTTCGCATTCGGAGGAGAAAGTTGATGATTGGAATTTCTTGAGAAGATTCCATCGCAACGAAATACGCCTTTATGGTAATCATTTCCAGCCCATTTCTGTGACACTCTCTCCCATATTTCGCAATAATACAAAACGTGCTACCTTTCTTTGAACTTTTGGGATGAACTCCGTCAGTCCTATCTGGTAAGGATTTTTTTATTGCTATAGGTCAAAAACCGCGTTTTCTTTACAAAGTTCGTGTGCAAGCTGTTTACGGTGTTTCTTTACATAATCTGCTCCTTCCCTTCTTGCTAACATTGGTTGGTGTCGACAAGCTTCGTTTCACATGTGCACTTGGCAGTTTTTGGCATTCGTCAGTATTTCCTGCGCTACACTGTTTACAATTGACTTTGTTAAGTGTTTATGCCCAATCGTTTGTTTTCGCTCACGCTGTGAGTGTTGCCAACGTATGAAACAATTTTGTGTGTGTGTGTGTGTGTGTGAGAGAGAGAGAGAGAGAGAGAGAGAGAGAGAGAGAGAGAGAGAGAGAGAGAAAGAGAGACAGAGAGAGAGAGGGGGGGAGTGAGTGAGAGAGAGAGAGTGAAATTGTCTTGTATAAAGGTAGAGACGTGAGAGGAGTGGGGTGGCTACATTTTTAGGGGGGGGGGGGGGAGCGAGGAAAGACAGGGAATCTGGGAGTAAATGGTAGTGGTAAATGGAGCCTGTGGTTATACGTGTACTTTTAATGTTATATTAAGTGATCAGTCAGTTTAAAAACTGTGTGCTTTGCCAAGTTGATCTGATCATTTATGAGTTGTTTCTTGTCTGTATTGTTTTTTTTTTTTTGATGTGGTTGTTTTCTCATAACACGTTAAACTGATTGACCATTTAAAGGACACATATAAACCACATGTTCAATTTTACCACTACCATTTACTCCAGATTCTGTCCTATACTCATTGTGCAGGTCCATCCCTGTCTTTCCTCGCTCCCCCACCCCCCCCCCCCACCCCCACCCTTAAATAAAATCAAGTGACCCCACTCCTCTTACGTCTGTAGCTACGTATAAGGACAATTTCACAAACTCTCTGTCACTCACTCCCCCCTCCCCCCCCCTTTCGCTGTCTCTCTTTCTCTCTCTCTCTCTCTCTCACACACACACGCAAAATCGTTTCATAGGTTGGCAACACTTACAACGTGAACGAAAGCAAACGAATGGGCATAAACATTGTGGCAGTGCAGAATGAAAACACTTAACAAAGTCAATTGTAAATAGTGTAGCGCAGGAAATACTGAAGAATGCCAAAAACTGGCAAGTGCAGATGGGAAATAAAGCCTGTCGACACCAACCACTGTTAGCAAGAAGAGAAGGAGCAAATTATGGAAAGAAACACCGTAAGTAGCTTGCAGACCAACTTTATAAAGAAAACGCTCTTTTTAACCTAAAACAATCAAAAAATGTAGAAACTTATTCATCCAATTTACAGAATAACCAAGGAAGACACTTTGTAAATAAAGCGAAACGTGTCTGGTGTAAATGTCTTTTTCATTAGGTAGCAGTCAGCTAAACACGGATAACTTATAGTAACAGTTATTTATTTTCAGTGATCGGTTACGTCCATTATAGGCCATCTGCAGATCTGGCTACCTAACAACGCGTCGTAGCAGCTGTTGTGTGTCGCAGCAACTTGCATATGTTATATACACTGATTGCAGTAGTGATTAAAGCATATAGTACTTTATTTTCAAACACGACGCAGTCTACAGCCCAGATGAACTGTATGAAAAGAAAAAAAAAACATTTAATTACTTAGTACTATTACTCCAGTGTAGATATTCAGACTCTCAGTGTGAAAAGAAACAATCTTGGTGTTGCATATTCCATTCCATCGCATTGGTAAGCAAGCAGTGGACTGCGTGTGCAGTAGAGCAGAATGAGAGATGAACTGTCCTGTGGATATGCAAGGGATGACTGAGCGCGCGCGTATTCTCCAGCGTGTGCCGTGTGATGGGCAGCCATTCTTGCGCGTGTTGGACGTGAGCCGCCAGCGAACCTCTTCCTCCGGCCCGACAATGGAGGACGGGCCTGCCGCCGTCCTTTCTGCTCCCGGAAGAGTTCTCCTTTTTCCCCTGCCTCTTCCCTCTCGAATGTTCCGATGGTGCGGCTCTTGCGGCAGGCTAACACGGCGGACCGACCGAACGTCACTCTATTCGACAAGAGAGCACTTTTTTTCTCCTCTTTGCTGTTCCTCCTGTGAAGTACTTGTATGTGTCTGCGTGGCAGAGTTGAGAGAGAGAGAGAGAGAGAGAAATAGAGAGAGAGAGAAGGTGGTACCAGGAGCGAAAGAAGAGCAGGAAGGCAGTTTTTGCGACGACAACCGTAGCAAACCGGAACTCGGATAAACGTTCGTTCAATTAACTGAGAAATCGGAGGGAAAAATTCACCGCGGCAGCCACCACAGGGCCCACACGTCTGGACAGGACTGGGCCGCCACGCTCAGCCCCCCCCCCCTCTCTCCCCCCTCCCACACCCTTTCAAACCCTTTACAATTCTTCCTTCCTGCGCCGGCGGCTACCCCGTCCTGTGGCCTTTATCATTCTATTAATCCAGGTCGTTATTTTAAACTGGTCCTCCGCAGCAGGTTTCGCAGATTCGTTACGTCCCAGCCAGCGGAAAATGTATTGGCGAGAAAGAACGACGGGCCTAGGCGATGGAGGTCGAATTCCCACAGTGATTAACGGAAGTTAGATGTAATTAATTTTTGAAATTGAAGAAAACCCTGCAGAAATCTGTTAGCAAGAAAGGACGCAAACCAGGCAGGAGATAACTTTTCTGACTGATTAACTACTTTGAAAAATATCGTCATCATGCAAACTATTAAGAACTATATAGTATAGAAAGTGATTGTTGTTATAAACTGATTAGTTGTGCTTTCCGGACTAAATCGTACCGTGTAACACCTACTTCATAATATTTCGAGATGTGTCCTCATCTTTTCTGCTAAATAAAAGAAAAAGCACTAATGAGACAACAGTCTAACTGTACATAAGAAATACTATACAGATGAGGGCATATCATTGTGAATTGTTTCTCTGAGACGAAAATCAGCTTACATGTCGCTGTAAAAGTAAGTAACACCAACGAGTCTTACTCATTTATGGGCACGAGATGTAAGTGGAGCACGCGGGTGACGTAACATTTTTTTAATAAGTTATCAGCGATTAAACTGTTTCCACTCTCTTGCTGACCTTTTCATATCTACGTAACTACTGCATTGAGCATCATCTACAAACTTGTTTCAACATTTAATTCTTTGTCTTTAATGCTTCTTCCATTACCGTCGACTGTCTCAGAAATACCATTCAAAATATCCTACTATAGCGGCAACAACACATAAATGATGAATAAAAACATTAAAACAACTTGCTGACTGACAGAGAGCAGTGTCAGAGGGTTCTGCTAAATAACTCATCAGCCAGAAGGCTAGATATGAGGTCGTATGCCATTGTCTTCCTTCAATGTCTGAACTACACTACTGGGCATTAAAATTGCTACACCACCAAGAAAATGCAGATGATAAACGGGTATTCATTGGACAAATATATTATACAAGAACTGACATTGATTACATTTCACGCAATTTGGGTGAATAGATCCTGAGAAATCAGTACAACGAACAACCACCTCTGGCCGTAATAAAGGCCTTGATACGCCTGGGCATTGAGTCAAACAGAGCTTGGATAGCGTGTACAGGTACAGCTGCCCATGCAGCTTCAACACGATACCACAGTTCATCAAGAGTAGTGACTGGCGTATTGTGACGAGCCAGTTGCTCGGCACCATTGACCAGACGTTTCCCATTTGGTGAGAGATCTGGAGAATCTGCTGGCCAGGGCAGCAGTCCAACATTTTCTGTATCCAGAAAGGCCGTACAGGACCTGCAACATGCGGTCGTACATTATCCTGCTGAATGTAGGGTTTTCGCAGGGATCGAATGAAGGGTAGGGCCACGGGTCGTAACACATCTGAAATGTAACGTCCCTGTTCAAAGTGCCGTCAATGGGAACAAGAGGCGACCGAGACGTGTAACCAATGGCACCCCATACCATCACGCCGGGTGACACGCCAGAATGCGATGACGAATACACGCTTCCAATGTGCGTGCAACGCGATGTCGCCAAACACCCCTATGCGACCATCATGATGCTGTAAAAAGAACCTGGATTCATCTGAAAAAATGACGTTTTGACATTCGTGCACCCAGGTTCGTCGTTGAGTACACCATCACAGGCGCTCCCGTCTGTGATGCAGCGCCAAGGTAACCGCAGCCATGGTCTCCGAACTGATAGTTCATGCTGCTGCAAACGTCGTCGAACTGTTCGTGCAGATGGTTGTTGTCATACAAACGTTCCTATCTGTTGACTCAGGGATCGAGACGTGGCTGTACGATCCGTTACAGCCATGCGGATAAGATGCCTGTCATCTCAACTGCTAGTGATACGAGGCCGTTGGGATCCAGTACGGCGTTGCGCGTTACCCCCTGAACCCACCGATTACATATTCTGCTAACAGACATTGGATCTCGACCAATGCGAGCAGCAATGTCGCGATACGATAAACCGCAATCGCGATAGGCTGAGTTATTAATAACAGCGTTCAGCACCGCACAAACAGAATATGTCTCTCTTTACGGTAATTATAGCGCCTTACTATCCCATTACAATTTAAATAACTTTGACAGTACACATAATGTACAAGGTTTTACAGTAATGTTGCGACAAGCTTCGAGGGGTTGTAGAGGGTATCTTGAGGAACAAATCGAGGATAGGAACCCGTGTCCGGACATTACAGAGCGTCAGAGTTAGAGGCGCAGGCGTGACTTTGTACGCTGAAGGATCGTAAGCCGAACATCTTGCAATGTTGTTTGTTATTCAGCGATCGCGAATAATTGTCTTGATCCCCAGTGGAGCGCAATGCTCTGTTGTCTTGGTGGACAACGGTTTTAGGGCACGGGTTTCGATCTGCAGTTTATTTTTCTCTTGTGCGCTGAAAAACATTGGGAATTGTAGACGGTTCCAGAAGAAACTAGTTCCATTTTCCCCACTGGCGATCGTAGCCACTAGTCACGACCACTGATTAACAAACAACATTTAGAGACGTTCCGTATACGGCCCGTCAGGGTACAAAGTCATGCTTGCTGCTGAAGTGGTGGCGTAGTGGAGGTGCCAGGGAGTATAACTTACACGCTCCTTAGTGCCGTCGGATGACGATTCCGGACACTAGTTCCTACGGCTGACGTTCCCGGACACGAGTTCCTATCCTCGATTTGTTCCTCAGGATACCTTCTACAACCCCTTGAGATTCATCGTAACGTTTCTGGGACACGTCAATCAAGCCACATCAATGAAATTCTTTCCTAAAAACACAATGAATGTGACTAATATTATTTTATCAGCTACTTTTAGTAATCTCTTTAAGCATCACTGAGCATATGAAGACGAAAAGTTGCCTACAGTAACTAAATACAACACAACCACTCTGCTGTCCATTAAAATTGTTTTACCAAGAAGAAATGCAGATGATAAACGAGTATTCATTGGACAAATATATTATACTAGAACTGACATGTGATTACATTTTCAAGCAATTTGGGTGCATAGATCCTGAGAAATCAGTACCCACCACAACCACCTCTGACCGTAATAACGGCCTTGATACGCCTGGGCATTGAGTCACATTGAGTCAAACAGAGCTTGGATGGCGTGTATAGGTATAGCTGCCCATGCAGCTTCAACACGATACCACAGTTCATCAAGAGTAGTGACTGGCGTATTGTGACGAGCCAGCTGCTTGACCACCATTGCCCAGACGTTTTCAATTGGTGAGCGATCTGGAGAATGTGCTGGCCACGGCAGCAGTCCAACATTTTCTGTATCCAGAAAGGCCCGTACAGGACCTGCAACATGCAGTCGTGCATTATCCTGCTGAAATGTTGGGTTTAGCAGGGATCGAATGAAAGGTAGGGCCACGGGTAGTAACACATCAGAAATGTAACGTCCCTGTTCAAAGTGCCGTCACTGCGAACAAGAGTCACTGCGAACAAGAGGTGACCGAGACGTGTAACCAATGGCACCCCATACCATCACGCCGGGTGATACGGCAGTATGGCGATGACGAATACACGTTTCCAATGTGCGTTCACCGCGATGTCGCCAAACACGAATGCAACCATCATGATGCTGTAAACAGAACCTGGATTCATCCGAAAAAATGACGTTTTACCATTCGTATACCAAGGTTCGTCGTTGAGTACACCATCGCAGGCGCTCCTGATGCAGCGTCAAGGCTAACCACAGCCATGGTCTCCGGGCTGATAGTCCATGCTGCTGCAAACGTCGTCGAACTGCTCGTGCAGATGGTTGTTGTCTTACAAACGTCCCTATCCTTTTACTCAGGGATCGAGACGTGGCTGCACGACCCGTTACAGCCATGAGGATAAGATGCTTGTCATCTCGCCTGCTAGTGATACGAGGCCGTTGGGATCCAGCACGGCGTTCCGTATTACCCTCCTGAACCCACCGATTGCATATTCTGCTAACAGTCAGTGAATCTCGACCAACGCCAGCAGCAATGTCGCGATACGATAAACCACAATCGCGATAGGCTACAATGAGACCTTTATCAAAGTCGGAAACGTGGTGGTACGCATTTCTCCTCCTTACAGGAGGTATCACAACAACGTTTCACCAGGCAACGCCGGTCAACTGCTTTTTGTGTATGAGAAATCGGTTGTACGTTGTAGGTTGTACGTTGTACGTTGTAGGTGTCGCCACCGGCGCCAATCTTGTGTGAATGGTCTGAAAAGCTAATCATTTGCACATCACAGCATCTTCTTCCTGTCGTTTCGCATCTGTAGCTCATCATCTTCGTGGTGTAGCAATTTTAATGTCCAGTAGTGTAATGAAATAGAGCCCAAAGAAAAAAGCGTGTTCATACTAGTGCAGGACCATCTCAGCCTCGTCTTTAGCCATTGTTCTATGTATCTATGTGTACGGCGACGTTAGCATTGTATCAATAAAACATTGCAAATGGTTATTCTGTGACGTTCAGCTTTATTGCACTTGCAATTTACTTCTGAACTCTTAGTTTATTAGTGCTTTTCTTATCTTGTTCAACAGAATTATGAGTCATGCCAATACTGATGATGCTGTGAGATATACGTGACACGGTGAGCTCTAAAATGAAAATTACATATAAAGTGCAGTTAAAACTGAAGGCGCACTAGTAAAATGGCTTCATGATTCGCTATTGCCATGTTTTTAATGAAAGCATTTTTTGCAATATAAGAAATTATTTTCATTTATTTTAAATGAAGTGGTACTCACCGTACTCCCAGTGCAGAAATGTGAAGTGCAAACCAAAGTACTTAGCACAGAAACGACATTTTATGTAACTTGCTATCTAGACTAGGCTATTTCATAAGGTTACGATACTGTCGACCAGATTTTTACTCACCGTATTTCCGCAACCCTTGATCAAATACCTTAATGCCTTCATCAAATGAATATCGTATTACAAAATTCTGTAAATACTTTTGGGTTACAGTTACTGGACTGTGGAAGTAAGGAGAGCACACATCTCGTAAGGCAGTTGCAGCCCCGGCCTTCTTCATCGTTATATTCTATTAGCGAGAGATATGCGAAGCTGATAGTTGATTCACAAGTTAAAAACCATGCTCCGTGGACGAAACCCAGCTCTGTCTAGGGGTTGCTGAACTAACCTACAGAACATGGAGTTTTCCGTGACTATAACTGCTGGAAGAGACACAAGTGAAAGTTACCGTTACAATCGATTAATGCCAGAGGAACATAGTTTCTAATTCATGCGTGCGTCGTGTGGATTTCAAGAGCAACTAACTAATATTTTTACTGGCGCTAAATAAAACGTGATTCGACCAATAAATGCCAAGAAAAAATTTAGTACGGGAATTTTCAGAACGCTGGGGGAGAAGGGAAGTTCACTTATATTCCTACTAACGGGAACTTTTCTCCTATTCGTGACGAGAGGCAGTTGACGTTTTGTGGGAGAGCTGTCTGACGGAAGATGTTTTACTGGTAGTTGTTCAAAGCTGATCATGAACAGGGTCATTGTCGACAGACACTTGGTCCAGTACAGGCTGGCAACAGCTGACAAGCTGACACACACACACACACACACACACACACACACACACACACACACACACCAGCTGTCTCTGGAAACGCTCCCGTCTCCTGCGTGCAAACGGGAAAGAAGTCAAAAGTCCATGACCCAACGCACTATTAATGCATCACAGTAAAATTCTATCCGCACAGTCTTCATTTGTCACAAAGTCACTACTAAATGACAGTAAGGTTGAAACCGTACAGTAGTTTCCGCTCTATAAGCAGCAGGTTTCGCTGCTCGCTCGCACCGAGAAATACCAACAGAGGCGGCTCTGCAGCCAATTTTATTGCACGACGCGGCCGCCCGCGGGTGCAATAGAACCCATGTGGAAGGGTGGAAAAATATGTCAGGCTTCATAATATGTATTTGTATGTGACGTGTATTATGCGTTTCTCGTTCGTGAATGTGAATCTGCACATGAACTTTCCTTATCCTCCTCATACCTTTCCGTAAAGCGTGGCCAAATCTTAGTTGGGAAGTAGTTCTGTAGAATAGTAGTGCCAACCTCACTCCTGGGTAGGGGATCAGAGAGACATCACAGGCAGGTAAAAGTCAAAGAGGTTCCAGTCTCACAAAATTTGGGGTGGAGAGGTTGGTCACGGCCAAGTGGTTCGACCATCCCCTCCACCAGAGCCGAGGAAGACCTCCGGGTGGCCGCCATATTCAGGGAGTGTTACAGAAGACGGGTAAGTAAGCAGACGTGCCCTCAGTGCGTCTGTCTCAATGTTCACGCATGGAAGAGAGGTATTTGAATATTTGTACTAATTCTTTTATTTCCAGCTTCGGATTGTGTAAGGAAATGAATGTTCTCGTTTAATTTCGGAAATTTTACCCCCTGTATTAATGTATCCGGTCCCCAGTTTGCCCGTTATCCTCCTCACATAGTGGATGTCCTATGTAAAATATTGGGAGGCTTTCGTGGTATGCATTTGGCCTACGCAATTCTGTCTTGCCCGTAGAAATGTGCGTGCAGATTAGTATATAATATACCCGAGCTATAAGATGTAAAATTGTAACATATGTAAACTGGAACAATTGCTGCAATCGCTGTAAAGTCGAGTGATGATGTTGAAAATAAATAGGTAACCAATTGTCACCAATCTTTAACATACCTTAAAAATCACAAAGAAATCAAGTTAAAGGAATTCATTTAAAATAAAATATATAGAATGCAGGGACCCACACATCAGTGTTGGAGCCCTCCAGCCCCTCGCCTAGTATCGTACAGAAAGGGCACCCTCTCTAGGTAGCGCTCTCAAGCTCCCCTCCCCAGTTATCCGTTGCGCAATTTTCATTCAGGGCTTGACGACATCAACTTTCATCTGGCGTCCCTAGGCAAGGAGGATAGACAGGAATCTTTCAAGGTGACCACGAGATTATTGTTAAGAGAAGCTACAAAGTTTTTTTAATCCTTGTTTTGTGATTGGTACATTTGTTTCAAACAATAAAAACTAAATACTTGACATATTTCTTATCGGGTAAGTACAACATATTACGCTGTGGTTCACAAATGCATGTTTGTTGTGCTAACAAAAGTAGTAACAGAATATCTTCATTGCAGTCCTTATTTATTGGTCGTAAATACTGCACTCAAGTTGATAACTTTGATTAATCTGTTCGACTGTAATTTGGTGCACTTACCTGCAATATTTTTTATCAACAATGTCAATTCCTAGACCAACACATATGTCAGCTTGCCAACCTGAATAGATACTAACTCATTAGTTGGTAAATCGTTTGCCTAACATGAAATTACGATTCTCCGTTTCACGTGTTATTATTGCTTTTGAGGCATTATAGACGTTTCTCGCCGAACTGTCGGTAGACACAGCTACAAATGACGAGATTTTATCGACTTTACTCAGTTACAAATATACTGTCCTAAAAACTAATTTAAAATAGTTCCTCTCCCCGGCTGTAACGAGTGTTATCGAGAGATTTCCCTTGTTTGTAAAGTAAATTTCAAAACTGAAAATGTAATTCCATTTATTCACAGTAGGGAGCCTCTGTGGTGCAACAGCCACGGCTGCGGAGCGCCGCTAGTGAGTTTGCCATCTCGTCACTAGTGCAGTAATGGTACAGCCAACCATTGTCGAGTGATTTCCAAAGCATGTAATTGTGCCTGATGCAATAATATTATTATTTTGTACCCTTCTGATCAGTGATTCCTTTAGTGCAAAATGTGATAAGATAAGCGCTATTATTTTTGCCAGTATGATGTACCGAGTAACGGAAACTCAGATGTGCCTTTTAGAAGCAAAAATCAGTTACTGCCAGATCTAAGAGGCGTCAAGATGGGTCTTGACGTTGTGTAGTGTCACTATCTCTGCCCACTGTGAAGACTGGTCATATTGGAGAAACCGAAGACGTTATTATGAACATTACAACACAGTTTTGCATATAGTAAGCTGTAGTTTAGTGCAGCCAACAAGAGACATATCGCAAGGCTTGCTCATCGAAAAAGCGTGGTGAAATGAAATTGCTGCAGTAAAATTATTGTCTGGGTGCGGCGTTTCATATAGACTCTGTTAAATGTTAAACGTGGTTCTCCTGAGTCTTTACAATCTGTGATGATGTTACCGATGTTGGGATACGAAACGTTAGGCACTGAAACATGCATTGGACCACGGCCTAATGACCATAAAACAAAATTCACGAAGGATGTATTTTAGTTTAGTTGTATTTACATATTCCCGAGATGATATTCACGACAATCATGTAGAGCGTATCATTAAGTTCATGAGTAATATTAATTCCCTCTGTGAAAACATGGCTACATGCTGGCCATTTACATAACTAGCCTTTTTTAATCTACAACAAAATCTAATAAATGTAAAAAACCAAATGCATGCTATCCACTAAGAAAATAATGTACATGGTAGATAAATTTTCGTTATCTAAATGTTGTGTGTGAATTCCTAAGGGACCAAACTGCTGAGGTCATCGGTCTCTAGACTTACACACTACTTAAACTAAGTTATGCTAGAACAACACACACACCCATGCCCGAGGGAGGACTCGAACCTCTGGCGGCAGGAGCCGCGAAATCCGTGGCGCCTCAAACCACGCGGCCCTCCTAGCGGCTTCTTCATTATCTTCCAACACCTTTAATTCACAAAGGACGAGGTCAAATAGCTTTATTGTTGAATAGCTTACTATTTTTTGTGCGAGACTGAGGTAATGCGCTGGAAAGCGGAGGCTATTTTTGTTCTTAGTGGTACAGTTTTGAATGTTACAGTTACTTTCATACGATAGATGACGTTTCAAAACAAATTTTTAAAGAAAGTAAATGTGAGGTTGTTCTGCGAAGGCCACAATTTTCAACAGTCGCATGCAAGGAGGTCGACGATAGACACCGGACATTATCCTTACTACACGTTCATATGCAGTGAATGTGTTGTGTCTACGTGTGAAATCGCACCACAAAATTATTCCAAACCGTATCAAAACAAGCAAGCGTGCAAAGTAAGCTAATTTTCTGATACTAATGTTACGTCCGACCCAAACGTCCGTTAACACCGGGAAATTCAATACTCCACGGGATTACACTACTGGCCATTAAAATTGCTACACAAAGAAAAAATGTAGATGATAAATGGGTCTTCATTGGACAAATATATTATACTAGAAGTTAAATGTGATTACATTTTCACACAATTTAGGTGCATAGACCCTGAGAAATCCGTACCCAGAACAACTACTTCTGGCCGTAATAACGGCCTTGATGCGCCTGGGCATTGAGTCAAACAGAGCTTGGATGGTGCGAACAGGTACAGCTGCCCATGGAGCTTCAACACGACACCACAGTTCATCAAGAGTAGTGACTGGCGTATGGTGACGAGCCAGTTGCTCGGCCACTATTGACCAGAAGTTTTCAATTGGTGAGAGATCTGGGGAATGTGCTGGCCAAGGCAGCAGTCCAACATTTTCTGTATCCAGAAAGGCCCGTACAGGACCTGCAACATGCGGTGGTGCATTATCCTGCTGAAATGTAGGGTTTCGCAGAGATGGAATGAAAGGTAACACATCAGAAATGCAACGTCCACTGTTCAAAGTGCCGCCAATGCGAACAAGAGGTGACGTGTAACCAATGGCACCCCATACCGCCACGCCGGATGATACGCCAGTACGGCGATGACGAATACACGCTTCCAATGTGAGTTCACCGCGATGTCGCCAGACACGGATGCGACCATCATGATTCTGTAAACAAAACCTGGATTCATCCAAAAACATGACGTTTTGCCATTCGTGCACCCAGGTTCGTCGTTGAGTACACATTCACAGGCGCTCCTGTCTGTGATGCAGCGCCAAGGGTAACCACAGCCATGGTCTCCGAGCTGATAGTCCATGCTGCTGCAAACGTCGTCGAACTGTTCGTGGAGATGGTTGTTGTCTTGTAAAAATTAGTTGTTATGCTAATTATTGCATTTGTATCACATGAAGCGCAATGTATTGGTGATTTTGTGCATATTTTTGATTTCAATAAAACCGCATGTGATTTTCAAGCTTGTGCGTCAATTTTTAACTGTCTGCCTACATACACTACTGGCCATTAAAATTGCTACACCACGAAGATGACGTGCTACAAACGCGAAATTTAACCGACAGGAAGAAGCTGCTGTGATATGCAAATGATTAGCTTCTCAGAGCATTCACAAAAGGTTGGCGCCGGTGGAGACACCTACAACGTGCTGACATGAGGAAAGTTTCCAACCGATTTCTCATACACAAACAGCAGTTGACCGGCGTTGCTTGATGAAACATTTTTGTAATGCCTTGTATAAGGAGGGGAAATGCGTACCATCACGTTTTCGACTTTGATAAAGGTCGGATTATAGCCTATCGCGATTGCGGTTTATCGTATCGCGACATTGCTGCTCGCGTTGGTCGAGATCCTATGACTGATAGTAGGGATGGGTGGTTTCAGGAGGGTAATACGGAACGCCGTGCTCGATCCCAGCGGCCTCGTATCACTAGCAGTTGAGATGACACGCATCTTATCCGCATGGCTGTAACGGATCGTGCAGACACGTCTCAATCCGTGAGTCAACAGATGGGGACGTTTACAAGACAAAAACCATCTGCACGAACAGTTCGATGACGTTTGCAGCAGCATGGACTATCAGCTCGGAGACCATGGCTGCGGTTACCCTTGACGCTGCATCACAGACAGGAGCGCCTGCGATGGTGTACTCAACGACGAACCTGGGTGCGCGAATGGCAAAAAGCCATTTTCTTGTATGAATCCAGGTTCTGTTTACAGCATCATGATGGTGACATCCGTGTTTGGCGACATCGCGGTGAACTCACATTGGAAGCGTGTATTCGTCATCGCCATACTGGCGTATCACCCGACGTGATGGGGTGCCATTGCTTACACGTCTCGGTCACCTCTTGTTCACATTGACGGAACTTTGAACAGTGGACGTTACATTTCAGTTGTGTTACGACCCGTGGCTCTACCCTTCATTCGATCCCTGCGAAACCCTACATTTCAGCAGGACAATGCACGACCGCATGTTGCAGGTCCTGTACGGGCCTTTCTGGGCAGAGAAAATGTTCGACTGCTGCCCTGGCCAGCACATTCTCCAGATCTCTCACCAACTGAATACGTCTGGTCATTGGTGGCCGAGCAACTGGCTCGTCACAATACGCCAGTCACTATATTGTTGATGAACTGTGGTATCGTGTTGAAGCTGCATGGGCAGCTGTACCTCTACGCACCATCCAAGCTCTGTTTGACTCAATGCCCAGGCGTGTCATGGCCGTTATTACGGCCAAAGGTGGTTGTTCTGGGTACTGATTTTTCAGAATCTATGCACCCAAATTGCGTGAAAATGTAATCACATCTCAGTTCTAGTGTAATATATTTATCCAATGACTACCCGTTTATCATCTGCATTTCTTCTTGGTGTAGCAATTTTAGTGGCCAGTAGTGTAGAATGGTCCCCCATTCGTCTCTGTTCCACTTCTATGCATCTACTACTGCGTCACGTTCTCTCAGCGCCATCAGAAAGTATATAATCTCGCGGTGGGCATTGGTCATAACGTCTTCTCGCATCAGCCTATTTAAGACGGATTTCAGGATGGTATACGTTAGATTGTCTGAAATAGTGCCTTGTTATCATGAAGAGTTAAATACGAGACGACTTCAAAAAGTAAATTACACATTATTCAGTAACTCCTACTGAATTCTGCACTACATGCCAAAGTGATACAGAACCATGACATTTCCACCCTCTGTTGGAGGAAAGACGGTATCGTTTAGTTGGCATGGTTGCGGTTGTTTATCTTCTTCTCTTGTTGACTGTCGCCACTCGGTTTCGCAAGCGGTGCCTGTCCGCTAGTGGCAGCAGCAGCATGATATGTCGTAACTGTTGCCCTATCTTTGGGGCGACGTCGTTGTTTCTGCAGGTCGTGTGAGTGTGCGAGTTCGGTTGGGGACAGAGGAGGATCCAGGCCCGCGCAGTTGCGGGACTGCTGGCAGTACGCATGGACTGCCAGATGGAAGGGCTGTGGTCATGTGGGTTTACGACCTCGTCGTAAACCGGATCCAGCAAGCTTTAAGATGAGTGCCTTTCAATCCAAGTAGAGAAACCTCCACCATTGTGATACCTCGCGATTCTCCAGTAACTTGGGTTTGTGTTGCTGCTCGTAGTGTCGCCGAGGCGAAGAGCAGTGAGTGGGGTGCTTGGGGAAGGCAGAGGGGGCGTAGTGCAGACCGCCGGTTCCGGCTTTTGGCGTATTGTTCCATCGTTGCATTTGGTTTATTGGACGTCAAGTAGCTTCAGCAAGATTATCAGTAGCCATTCGTTAGACTACCACTAGTATGAGTTACCATCTTGTGAAGTGAATGCAACTCTTGGTTGCCTACCTCATCGCTCGCGAAAGTTTTTGTTACCGGACCTTCTACAGGTCGATTACTGGAGCACCGTCTGTGGCCTCTTGGTTCTTATAAGACATGTGTGTTCTAAAAGGAGGTCTGATGGCCAATAGTTCAGTGTAACGTTCATTCAGCCCACGCCTTCTGTGTTGTAATCTGCCTCAGTACCCTTTAAGCCACTTACGGGTTGTGTTACAAAGTTTCCCATCATCTTATTTCTCACTTTTGGTGATCAGGTGCTTATTTTTAATTAACCTATTGTATTTGCTGCTTTTACAGCAGGTTTCTAAATATTTAATATTATTGCCGTTCCCGGCGTATAAGGCCTTCAGCCGTGATTGTGGTGATTTGCCTTAAAATTCTAATTTGATTTTTGTATTTTAGCAGTAAGCCTTTAAAACCTTATTTAGTGCCACTCCTGGCGTCTGATGCCTTCTGCTGTGTTTGTGGCGACGTACCTTTAATATTGCAATACCTGTAAGTTATTCGTTGCAACAAGTTTTAAACAGTTCTTAATTTATTGCCATTCTTGGCGTGTAAGGCCTTCTGCCCGGATCACAGTGGCTTGTTTTTTAAACATTACCTGCTGTATCTGTATTTAATGGTGATTTACTAAAGTGTAACTCACTGAAAACACTATTATTTACACAGTTGTTTATTCCTTCATTGATAACGAGTGGTGGTTTTATTTACTGTCGAGTCTGGAATTACTGGTTTAAAATAAAATGTGTGTGTAAAAGGCAACCAATAGTAACTATTACGACCCGATCCACAATCGTAACCGAATCCTGCCATCTGTTGACTATCAGGTTCCAAATGTAGTCAACACGTACCTGTAAACTACGGTCGGAAAGTTCTACGACTCGTTCAATTCTTTGACGATAGAAGTCCACTGCACGGTCTCGGAGCCATTCGAGAACCACTGTGTGAACGTCCTCATCCTTTGAAAATTCCTTTCCACACAGATCGTCTTTGCCATAAGGACTGCTTGAACACTGTGGTCTATTGTCGACGCCAATGGTTTCCTGCCCGGTCAAAAGCATCCACACCTACGTGGCCTTGCTCAAATTCTCCAACATGTGGTTGTACATCATATTCCACAAACTACTCTAAAGTGCATGGGAATGGGCACTTCATATTGTTACAATTATTAGCACTCCTCCCTGTTCCAATTATGTACGGAGAGTGGAAATAATGACTGTGTAATTGTGCGCTGTAATCAGTCTAATCTTTTCCTCGCTCACAGTCCCTGCAGGAGCGATGCGAAAGGATTTAAAGTGGAGTCATCACTTAAAGTCAGCTCTGGAAATTTTGTAAGTAGGATTTCTCGCGATAGTTTGCGTCTGTATTTATGTGTCTGCCAGTTCAGTATCTACAGCACCTCTGTGAACTTTCCCACAGGTAAAAACAAATCTGTAATCGTTCATGCTGCCTTTCACTGCACACGTTCAAATCCACTGTTATTTCTATTTGGTACGGTCCTACACGCTTGATTAATATTATGGGATGTGTCACATGAATGATTTGCAAGCAGACTCCCTTATATACAGACTGCATTTCTTTACCATGATATAAACCGGAGCTTTCCACCTGCTTTCCCTGCGGTTGCGCCTTTAGTACCGTTCCAATACCTATCCCTAAAAAGTGCTGTACACGGGTATTTATATGAACTTATCAATTTCAAAGGTGATTCTTTGGTATCGTAATCACTAGATTCTACGTTTTTTCATTTTCTGAAGTGCGTCACTTGCATTTTTCAACATTTAAAGCATGTTGCCAGTCATTGAACCACTTTTAAGTATTGTCTCAAGGTCTGACTGAATATTTTCCATTTTCCTTCGGGCAATACATTGTTATAGATCACTGAAGCACCTGCGAAAATTCTGAGATTACTATATTGTCTGAAGGATAATTAATATACAACACGAACAGCACTCTCAAAACACTTCCCTAGAGCGCGTCCGAAGTTACACTTACACCTGTCGATGACTCTGCATCAAAGATATCGTGCTGCGTTATCCCTACAAAGAAATTCTCATTCGAGTCACAATTTGCGCTTGATATCCCACGCGATGGTACTTTTCACAATAAGCATAGTCGTGGTACTGATTCAATTGCTTTTTCGGAAATTGAGAAGCTCTGCCTCTACGCTATGGCCTTCGTTCGTTGCTTTCAAAATGTCATGTGAGAAAAGTGCGACTTGTATTTCACGCGACGTTTTCGGGATCCAAGCTCGTTAGTATGGAGAAAGTCAATCTGTTCGAGATGTACCATTGGGTTTGAGCTCAGAATGTGTTCTAAGAGTCTACACCGTATGGATGTCAAGGTTACCGGACGATATTTTTGTGGATCACTTTCGCTACCCGTCTTGTAGATTAGTATGAGCTGTACGTTCTTCCAGCTACTGGGCACAGTTTTCTGTTCGAGGGATCTACGGTAATATTCATTTAAAAGAGAGGTTAACAGCCGAAAATTCGGTTTAGAAGCTGATAGAGAGTCCACTGAGGCCCACAGATTCGTTCAATTTTAGCGATTTCAGCTGTTTTTCATTACCACTGAGACTAATATCTTCCACATTTATTTTTGCGTTGGTGTCAGAATTAAACTCGGGAAATACTCATGGATTTTATCTGTAAAGGAATGTTATTGTTATAACCTCCACATGGACACCGATATCAGTTTCTTTGTGAACGTCCTCAAGATGGTCAGTTCTATTCCGTGGCATTAGATACAATATACCTCCATCACTACTGAGCTTCCGAGCAATCTGTTCTAGTTAATTATAAGAGAACGCATTTGTTAATGTTTTACCGTGTGTCGTATCACGCCTCCTACATACAAAACTGTAATTTTCTCAATTGATTGTTAGGTTATTGAAGTCTCCTCCGATGATGACAGTATAACTGGGTAACTTTTGAACACCTACGTATATATACACTGCACAGCACTGTGAAGTGCATGCAAAGGATACGTAACGTTGTACCAGTTATCAGGGCTTCTCTCTTTATGTTCACGTATGGAGCGCATGAAGAGTTATTGCTTAAACGCCGGTGTGCACGCTGTGACTTGTGAACTTAGTTTTTCTCTAAATTTATCTGTGACATCTGAGGAACAATAGTGGACCTAATATTGAGCCTTGTGGAAGCCCATACGTGATTTCTCCCAGTCAGAAGAATCTTCCCTAATTATGTTAGCTGAACTACGAACTACAATGTCCTACATTCGTTTGGTTAGATATATTATCCATTGGTATTCTACAGTATCATACCACAAAACCTGTTTATCTAGGAGAATATTGTAATTCACACAGTCAAATGTCTTACATAGGTTGCAGAAAAAGCCGACCGATGCTGTTTTGTTATTTAATGCTTTTAAAACCAGATGAGTCACTTGTAATTGCTATTCTCAGTAGTTATGGTGACAGTCATCGTTTCCTTGCAATTCTTTCCTGATGCTGCACCTGTAGTGATAGAGTGCCTCTGGACATTACGAGCTTCATAATCTGTTTCTCTCTGAAGAGGGCTAGTTTTGTAGTTATCTTCTGGCATATGTATTGGATACTGTAATTACAATTGTCATTATCTCATCATACACACTACGACTTCCAAAGCTGTCTCTCTCTCTGTCTCTCTAACAACTGAAGCCCCATGATCGAGGCACTCTGTCGCTGCATATTCAGGTGTTCCCATTTTTTTATGAATGCATCTGTAGTTTCTTACATCGAATGTATGGAGGTAATCTAAATAACGCTCCCGTTTCGTCGCTGTAGGGAGCAAACTTTTCGAAGGTATTAGGTAACTCATTTTCGCATGTTTCGTAACTTCTGGAAGACTGCTACAGACTCTTCTTGCTGGTTGTACCCAGACTGATTAAAGTCCATCAGCCATCCATCATCTTACCTCTTACAACTGCAAAAGAGGTAGTTCATCAATTTTTTCCCTTACTTTTTCAAAATTACGTTTTCTGAGCTAATATTCGTTACCCCTTCAACTCACCTCTATGTCGATCTGTTAAGTTCCAGGTTGTCCCAGGACTCCACCTACGGACGCTGTCCAATAGACATCAAAGATTATTCTAAGCACTGTGCCCTGCAGTCTTCGGAGGATTTGAAAATGTTTCATTTGGTTAAGTCTGCCCGCCCACACTTATGTACCGAAACTTGCAACTGAGATACGTGTGGCACTATGTTAGAAATGTCATCACTGTATGTCCTATACTGATCTAAACGTTTCCCCACGTACCGATATACCACTCTTCTACTTACCGGAACACCGTCTATTCTAATACAAAAGCTCCCGGTTACTGACACGTTTGCCTTTGGCAACATGTAGACAGCCGCTGTTTGCGTCAATCCTCAATATGTTTTCATCCCACCATTTCTGAAACATCTGAGCTCGAGAATTTACGTTAACTGATATGAAGATATAATTCATGTGTGCAATTATGCCACTGACGGCTGCACTCTCCTCTGCCATTTCCAGTACTGGCTCGATTGCAAAGCCGCTGAGGACAGGAACACATAAACAACCCTGAGGGCACGCTTTTATTATTCTTCGTTTGACTGTCGTACCAAGAGATGTCCATTCACAGTTCTATAGAACAGCAACCTCTTAAGAAGTTATACAAATATTTTGGTCACTTTAGTTGTTTAAACCTCGTAAACAAAGATGGCTATCAAACATCACCGAAAGCTCCCGGGAGTTAATTATTATAGCTGCAATCTATTTCAATATAATCAACGATTCCAATCGCTAGATTTTACACTTCCAGTTATTTTGTTCCTGACATCCCTCACCTTTAGTATTTCTGCTTATTGATCCATTAGCTGAAAGAATGGGCGTTCGATCGTTTTTTCTTATTTTTAACGTCTAAAAGTTACTGAATAGTTTGTGGTTTTCCTGGCCTGTATTTGTTCATTTCGTGCAGCGGGTTAAAGGTTTAGTTTCAATGAGTCTATAAAAATATTTTTTCACCTTTGATTATTTTGTTTTATTCATTATATACAGAAAAAATGCAATTACATTCAAAGGCTGTAAATAGATGTACATAAATATTTCAGTTTATATTTATGTATCCTAACAGTAAGAAAGTCAAACTGCAGAGACAGAGATATAAAATCGGCGAAGAGAGAGGTACAGTTGTTGTTGGCATGGCAGCATGAGGGGCGGGTTAGCTTTCATGCGTGAAGAGACAGTTAGTGCTCCGTATCCATGTGCAGAAAGACATCTTTCCCGTGTGCAAGGGACATGTACCTTGAGTCGCTAGTGAAACAATGGGTGGGCACGATATCAGATTTGAACATTACAGGGACTGTGCTTTGATGCAAATAAGACTTTAACTGTGTCGCATAGCTCAGTAAGCAGAAACTGTTTCGGGAGCACCACGGATTAGGACGTCGTATATGCATATTTCGTAAACGCGTCAGTGCCACGTTTTTCAAATTGTGCATTTTCCGGAACTGCGATATTACATCTCTTTAAGGTAAAACATTCCATTACAACTACTGACGGCATTGGGAGAGCCAGTCATGACAAAACTCTACCATCTGGTGAGCAAGATGTATGAGACAGGCGAAATACCCTCAGACTTCAAGAAGAATATAATAATTCCAATCCCAAACAAATTAGGTGTTGACAAATGTGAAAATTACCGAACTATCAGATTAATAAGTCACAGCTGCAAAATACTAACGCGAATTCTTTGCAGACGAATGGAAAAACTGGTCTAAGCCGACCTCGGGGAAGATCAGTTTGGATTCCGTAGAAATGTTGGAACACGTGAGGCAATACTGACCTCACGACTTATCTTAGAAGAAAGATTAAGGAAAGGCAAACCTACGTTTCTAGCATTTGTAGACTTAGAGAAAGCTTTTGACAATATTGACTGGAATACTCTCTTTCAAGTTCTGAAGGTGGCAGTGGTAAAATACAGGGAGCGAAAGGCTATTTACAATTTGTACAGAAACCAGATGGCAATTATAAGAGTCGAGGTGCATGAAAGGGAAGCAGTGGTTGGGAAGGGAGTAAGACAGGCTTGTAGCCTCTCCCCGATGTTATTCAATCTGTATATTGAGCAAGCAATAAAGGAAACAAAAGAAAAGTGCGGGGTAGGTATTAAAATCCATGGAGAAGAAATAAAAACTTTGAGGTTTGCAGATGACATTGTAATTCTGTCAGAGACAGCAAAGGACTTGGAAGAGCAGCTGAACGGAATGGACAGTGTCTTGAAAGAAAGATATAAGATGAACATCAACTTAAGCAAAACGAGGATAATGGAATGTAGTCGAATTAAGTCGGGTGATGCTGAGGGAATTATAAGAGGAAATGAGAAACTTAAAGCGGTAAAGGAGTTTTGCTATTTGGGGAGCAAAATAACTGATGATGGTCGAAGTAGAGAGGATATAAAATGTAGACTGGCAATAGCAAGGAAAGCGTTTCTCAAGAAGAGAAATTTGTTAACATCGAGTAGAGATTTAAGTGTCAGGAAGTCGTTTCTGAAAGTATTTTTATGGAGTGTAGCCATGTATGGAAGTGAAACATGGACGATAAATAATTTGGACAAGAAGAGAATAGAAGCTTTCGAAATGTGGTGCTACAGAAGGATGCTGAAGATTAGATGGGTAGATAACATAACTAATGAGGAGGTATTGAATAGAATTGGGGAGAAGAGGAGTTTGTGGCACAGCTTGACAAGAAGAAGGGACCGGTTGGTAGGACATGTTCTGAGGCATCAAGGGATCACAACTTTAGCATTGGAGGGCAGCGTGGAGGGTAAAAATCGTAGAGGGAGACCAAAAGATGAATACACTAAGCAGATTCAGAAGGATGTAGGTTGCAGTAAGTACTGGGAGATGAAGAAACTTGCACGGGATAGAGTAGCATAGAGAGCTGCATCAAACGAGTCTCAGGACTGAAGACCACAACAACAACAAGGCAAAACGTTTTTCCGCTTGTACAGTAGTCATAGCTCGTCAGGACTGTCGTAAATTGGTGCGGTAGGAGTGACATATAAATGTAAAATTTGTCCAACATCACTCCCTACCCATCTAATAATGCATAAAACAGTAGCCACACATGCTCCAATTCTTACAATGCGTTTTCCATGTTCCACAGATTCTGATTTCTCAAGTAGAAAGTAATTTAAAATCTGTAGTGGCCACACTTGGATACCACCATTATGGGGCGTCTGCGCGAATCTGTCATAAAAGTGGATGTTAGTAAAAACCACTAAAGCTGAATTTCATGTGCTTTGATTATGCAACAACTGATTTCGTTATTAAAGAATGTCTTCAGGAGCCGATCTCATGCCTCAAAGCGCCTGTTATAACACAGGCACATTTACTCGTATGGTACTTTGTAAGAAGGAGCTACCTGAAATAGTCCGTTTAGAATAAAACTAGTTGCGGCGTAGTAAACGCACCTGAAAGATAGAAGTGATATCTTTTATTAATATTCACACTATTCAACTATGGAAGCACGAAAAGATCGAGATTATTGTAGGAAGCGTACATTGGCCCGATTGGTCGAGAACCGCATTAGCCGCTGCATTCTAATTTGAGAGCACATTGTGCACATGTGGATGCTTGTAAAACAATAAACTGGTAGCGAAGGCCGCTGGAACTCTTTTCGTTCCATGATTACCGGTTTCGGGGAAACTAAAGCCGCCATCATCGGATCCAGTGAGGACAGTGGGCTTGAATTCCACTTATATAACATGTATACATACAAATTTAGTTACATACGTTAGGACACCTACAGCTTATAACATCAAGGCAAACAATGGTGATATTAATAGTTGCCTGTAACACGCAGGCTTTACAAGATTGTCGTAAGTAGCACATAGGCGTCCAAGAGAGGTGACATTATAAATGTTAAGTGTCTCCACCACGTACAAGTGCAAGGTAGGTACTACCGCAACTCCGGCTCTGTTCTTACACTACAGGCCGCGTCGCGAGACGGCGCTAGCAAAAGAGGCGCCAATGAGTGTCACACCTCGCGTCATAACAGGCTCTGCGTGTGTGGTAACACTGCGTCATTAGGGCTTGTACATAATTCTAGAGATTACTGTATCACGTAAACATATACAAAACTTATGAAAGCTGCAGACCTTCACAATTGCACCTCTGCCTGGTCACATATACGACACATCGAAAAGCAAATGCAAATTTACAATGAAATGAACACCCTTAGCTGCTTACAGCTGCTTACTGTTGTTATCAATGGAGAGACGTCTACAGACGTTAAAGTAACCTCTGGCGTGCCACAGGGGAGTGTTATGGGACCATTGCTTTTCACAATATATATAAATGACTTAGTAGATAGTGTCGGAAGTTCCATGCGGCTTTTCGCGGATGATGCTGTAGTATACAGAGAAGTTGCAGCATTAGAAAATTGTAGCGAAATGCAGGAAGATCTGCAGCAGATAGGCACTTGGTGCAGGGAGTGGCAACTGACCCTTAACATAGACAAATGTAATGTATTGCGAATACATAGAAAGAAGGATCCTTTATTGTATGATTATATGATAGCGGAACAAACACTGGTAGCAGTTACTTCTGTAAAATATCTGGGAGTATGCGTGCGGAACGATTTGAAGTGGAATGATCATATAAAATTAATTGTTGGTAAGGCGGGTACCAGGTTGAGATTCATTGGGAGAGTGCTTAGAAAATGTAGTCCATCAACAAAGGAGGTGGCTTAAAAAACACTCGTTCGACCTATACTTGAGTATTGCTCATCAGTGTGGGATCCGTACCAGATCGGGTTGACGGAAGAGATTGAGAAGATCCAAAGGAGAGCGGCGCGTTTCGTTACCGGGTTATTTGGTAACCGTGATAGCGTTACGGAGATGTTTAATAAACTCAAGTGGCAGACTCTGCAAGAGAGGCGCTCTGCATCGCGGTGTAACTTGCTCGCCAGGTTTCGAGAGGGTGCGTTTCTGGATGAGGTATCGAATATATTGCTTCCCCCTACTTATACCTCCCGAGGAGATCACGAATGTAAAATTAGAGAGATTAGAGCGCGCACGGAGGCTTTCAGACAGTCGTTCTTCCCGCGAACCATACGCGACTGGAACAGGAAAGGGAGGTAATGACAGTGGCACGTAAAGTGCCCTCCGCCACACACCGTTGGGTGGCTTGCGGAGTATCAATGTAGATGTAGATGTAGATGTACAGGCGTTGACATACGTTAACGGGAACAGATGTAAATGTGTGTCCCGACCGGGACTCGAACCCGGGATCGCCTGCTTACACGGCAGATGCTCTATCCATCTTTTTTTTAAAAAAAAAAATCTCATCTTTTCGTTTTCGGTCGTTGTATCTGCTCGGTGCGGACGTCGAAAGACAGCCGTTTCAGTTCGTTATTGATCCGTTAACACTGTTTTTTTTTTTATTAAAGAGGGCAGCTAGCCCACAGACCGAACACGCTGAGTTACCGTGCCGGCATCCATCTGAGCCACCGAGGACACTGAGGATAGCGCGACTGCAGGGATTTATCTCTGGCACGCCTCCCGGGAACCCACATTTTCAACGTATTGTCCCGCACTACATTCGTAGTGCCCCGCCCATTATACTCATTACTCGCGGCGCGTTGCCGATTCCCGTAAGAGTTCGGGCACTGTTTGTGCATTCGCATAGAAGAAGAAGATGGTCCAGTGGCCGGTGAGCCTTAACTACATATATATACTGAGATGGTATCTGTTCTTTCGGACATATCCGAAAGAACAGACACCATTCATCTTAGTATATAAATGCAAATTTCATGAGAACTGCGGGATTCCCAAATTGTACATCTGGCTACTAGTTTATTGTTTTACTTGTGTATACGTGTTTGGGGCAGGTTTGTTTGCAATACTATAGGAGTTACATGACTGGGGCGCGTCGGTTTATTTCGAGTGACTGACTGTGTTTCTGGGTGCATGCATAGATACATACATACATATTTTCACCAATACTGTTACTGCTGTGAATCTTCAGGTTTTCGCGGCGCAAAGACTGCTCCATTAAATTTCGGGAATGCAGCCGCATAAATTCTGCTTCTTCTTCTAATATTTCGGCTGTATATCTTTCAGCCATCTTCAGAGAGAGCCGTACGACTGACGCTCCAGCGCTCGCTCCATCCTTTTAAACTCGCGGACCGCGCCACTGCGCATGCGGCCACAGATGAACAAGGCGCCAGTGATGTTGATCGGCGGCAAAGACGTAACATATGCATGAGTTACGTCTGTGGCTGCGCATTCGATCCATGCTGGGAGATCGATGTATTACTGGGAGCTGAACTGTAGCGACGTCTTTGTAAGTTCAATATTGAAAGTGCCGGATTCCATGATCTATCTAATGTGAAACCGCTGTCTCTATTAATTAAATTCTTCGCCAAGCGGATTTTAATGGCCTCTTTTACTACGGAGTCCCAGAAAGATGAAACAGAAGTCAGAATTTCGACATTTTCATATACCATAGAGTGACCTGAATCAATACAATGCTCTGCCACGGCCGATTTACTGGGTTGTAAGAGCCGAGTGTACCTGCGATGTTCCGTACACCTCTCTTGGACTGTACGATTCGTTTGTCCGATATATGAAAGGCCACATTCACATGGTATTTTGTAAACTCCAGGTTTGCGGAGTAGTAAGTCAACTTTAACGGAACCCAGGAGTGCAGCCGTCTTCGCCGGTGGACGAAAAATCACTTTTACTTTATGTTTAGTGAGGATCCGTCCTATTTTGGATGAAAGGCTTCCCACATACGGCAGGACAGCCATGGATTTAAATGTTTCCTCGTCATCCTCTGCATTCCTTACGGACACCTTAGGTTTTATTTGTAGTGCCTTACGTATCTGTTGTGGAGAATACCCGTTGTCCTCAAAAACTCTCTTCAAATGTAAAAGTTCGTCTTTTAAACTACTTTCATCAGATATGACGTGTGCTCGGTGTACCAAAGTTCTTAGAACACTACTCGTCTGCGAAGGATGGTGACAGCTATTTGCATGTAAATATAAGTCCGTATGGGTCGGTTTCCGATATACTGCATGACCCAGAGTGCCATCTTCTTTACGCCGAACCAAGACATCCAAAAATGGAAGACATCCCTCGTTTTCCACTTCCATTGTAAACTGAATTTGTCCATGGATGGAATTCAGATGGTTTAAGAAGTCCTGCAATTTGTCCTCGCCATGGGGCCACACTACAAAGGTGTCGTCAACGTACCTCCAAAAAACTGTAGGCTTCAAACTAGCAGACTCCAGGGCCTTGTCCTCGAAATCCTCCATAAATAAATTGGCCACCAAGGGTGACAAAGGACTACCCATGGCAACACCGTCAGTCTGTTCAAAAAAGTCGTTATTAAATAAAAAGTATGTGGAGGTCATCACATGGTGAAACAAAGCTAAAATCTCCTTATCAAAACTTTTTCCAATGAGATCTAAAGATTCAGAGAGAGGTACCTTAGTAAATAGCGACACTACATCAAAGCTGACTAATAGATCAGAGGTGTTCAGTTTCAAAGATTTTAATTTGCCAATGAAATCTGCAGAGTTTCTTATATGATGATCACATTTTCCCACAAGCGGCCTCAATAGTGACGCCAGGTGCTTGGCACAATCATAGTTGGGAGAACCAATATTGCTCACGATAGGACGTAGAGGAACGTCTTTCTTATGGATCTTTGGGAGACCATAAAGCCTTGGAGGCACTGCACCACTTGGTTTCAGTCTTCGTATGACTTCCGGTGGAAATGGGGAGGCATTCAAAAGCGACGCCGTCTTCCTTACCACCTTGTTGGTGGGGTCCTTACTGATCTTCCGGTACATACTATCATTCAGTAAGCTGTATATCTTATCATGGTAGTCGTCACGGGACATTAAAACAGTGGCATTACCTTTATCAGCAGGGAGAACCACCGTTTCGGTATCTTGGCGGAGCATACGTAGTGCAGTCCTCTCTGCCACTGATATATTGCTTCTTTGGGGGCGAGCCTTCATAACAGCTCGACAAGTTTCGCGTCTTATTTCATCTGCAGAATCCGTAGAGAGTGGTCGAACAGCTTCTTCAACGGCACTGATGAATGCAGGTATAGGCAAAACCTTTGGCGTGGGTGCAAAATTCAGTCCTTTGCTTAAGACCATCATCGTAGCGTCGTCCAAATCTCTATCCGTCATATTAATGACGGAGCGTCGAATGATACTTTCTTGCTGTGGAGATGGCTCAAGTCGGCTGAACTTTGCAGTCTGTCTTGATGTCGCTACCTCACGAACCCAGTCTGATTTGGCCCATGTTGTACCCTCTATCCAGTTCCAAGAGTCCCTGGGTAACTCCACAGACATCTTCCATGAATAAGATTTTATTTAAAGCTGGTTCTGCTATCGTTAAGGAGAGGATCCGATTTACACGAAGGAAACTGGATCTTGTTTCTCAAGAACTTTATCGTCTGCACTTGAAGATGTCTGTGGAGTTACCCAGGGACTCTTGGAACTGGATAGAGGGTACAACATGGGCCAAATCAGACTGGGTTCGTGAGGTAGCGACATCAAGACAGACTGCAAAGTTCAGCCGACTTGAGCCATCTCCACAGCAAGAAAGTATCATTCGACGCTCCGTCATTAATATGACGGATAGAGATTTGGACGACGCTACGATGATGGTTTCACATTAGATAGATCATGGAATCCGGCACTTTCAATATTGAACTTACAAAGACGTCGCTACAGTACAGCTCCCAGTAATACATCGATCTCCCAGCATGGATCGAATGCGCAGCCACAGGCGTAACTCATGCATATGTTACGTCTTTGCCGCCGATCAACATCACTGGCGCCTTGTTCATCTGTGGCCGCATGCGCAGTGGCGCGGTCCGCGAGTTTAAAAGGATGGAGCGAGCGCTGGAGCGTCAGTCGTACGGCTCTCTCTGAAGATGGCTGAAAGATATACAGCCGTAATATTAGAAGAAGAAGCAGAATTTATGCGGCTGCATTCCCGAAATTTAATGGAGCACTGTTACTGCTGTATAGTAGTGTGACTATACCTAATGTCAGAGAAGGTTTTTTATTTATTTTCATGCAAATGCATGCTTCATAGGGATAGGCGAGTATATGACTACCACTTTACTTATTTTGAGCTGAATTTTATTTAATTCCTTTTAGCCCAGAATATTTTGAGCTGAATTTTATTTCATTCCTTTTAGCCCAGAATCCCATACGCGAAATTAATAACTCTTGACTAACGCATGAAATTTCAATCAAGGGAATGTGACGAAATTAAGGCTCAAATGGCTCTGAGCACTATGGGACTTAACATCTGTGGTCATCAGTCCCCTAGAACTTAGAACTACTTAAACCTAACTAACCTAAGGACAACACACACATCCATGCCCGAGGCAGGATTCGAACCTGCGACCGGAGCGGTCACGCGGTTGCAGACTGAAGCGCCTAGAACCGCACGGCCACACCGGCCGGCTTGAAATTAAGGAACCACTTGATTAACGCTCATTTATATCACGTAAATTTCGGTCGAAAACGCCGTTGTATTAGATAGTATGTAGAAGTTACCACTATAGCATAAATCAGCACTTGGTTCTTGATTAACTCCTCTCTTAATCCGACATTTCGATTTACTAGGTTCTTTATTACATTTTCCCATAGTTTCTCGGTTTTTCTCTAATTCCTCAATGCGCCCTTCTAACCTAGCCTGAAGAACTACCCATGGCGCGATTTTTCCGTTAACTCTGCTACCATGCCTACTGACAGTTCCTTATTGAAGACGTCCTCCTCTACATATCTGTGCCGCGCGGGATTAGCCGAGCGGTCTCGGGCGCTGCAGTCATGGACTGTAAGGCTGGTCCCGGCGGAGGTTCGAGTCCTCCCTCGGGCATGGGTGTGTGTGTTTGTCCTTAGGATAATTTAGGTTAAGTAGTGTGTGAGCTTAGGGACTGATGACCTTAGCTGTTAAGTACCATAAGATTTCACACACATTTGATCTTAAATATCTCTTTGCCTCCTCGTAATGTTTCTGTGTTATGTAAACGTTCCTGTCAATGCTGTCGTGTCTTTGATAGTATCTGTTAGTGATGTACTCTTTTATGGGGGCCGTATCTTTATCCGATCCTTCTAGATCCGCTCCGAACTCCATTTGCATCCAGAGACGTCCGTGTTGCCGGTGTTCTTAGCCGCAGGCTGCCACGTCTCAGTGGTATGACGTTTCGCATGCTGACTGCACTGGCCACCAGCTGTTCGCGGCCGTGGTGTCGCTGACGTAAAGGGGTTCACACGCCGCCTGACGCAGGATGGTCCCACGCTGACTACGCGCTGATCTTCAGTCAGCAGGCGAGACCACGCGACGCTGACGTATGAGGCGCTGACGGAGGAGCGCTGGGAAACACTGTCGTTTGAGGCGGCGTCAGATACATACGCTGACACGTTAAGTGCAGCGAGCTCCTACTTTCCTATAACTTGCCATTCGCGGCTCTATGCCGCGTTACTTCCTCGATGCACAAAAGCGCTCACCGGCATTAATCTAGGAATTTCATTTTTCTCTAGATTTATTACGATTCTATCAAAAAAAGTAATTATATCTAACTTATGCTGTCTTATCACCTACCGGCCTGCACCATATTAATACTGGAATAAACACGTTAAACGATGAAGATCGTATATTAGTAGCTTCGTATTACAAACACAGCGTGGTGAAAGCAGGAAAAGTCAAGTATGTAAAAAATAATCACGAAATCCAAATTATTGACAGAGCGAAACAGGCAAGCAATTGCACACTAAACCATACTGTTTACCACACAGTTACAGTTATTACACTTACAAACCCCGGCTGTGAAATTTTCGGGTGTTTGTTAGAGAAGTTGAATCCGTACTGTGCATCCTGTCAGATAAAAGATATGTGCTGTACGGTAGCAACGGAAGTGGCAACAGTTTTATAAGTGAGGACACTTTGAACATCCAGCTTTAAATGGGTTATCAGACCATGATAACCAGTTAGCCTTAATAGACAACATGGAAACACTAATCACGTGTCACCTATACGACCCAACAGAATAATTAATGAACTCAGAACAGACACCTTTTAGGAAGAAGAAAGCATCAACTGGAATGTGGTATACGAGACAGGTAAGATAAATTCTAAATTTAACGTAATTACAAGTAAGTTTTTCTCCACTGTTGTTCAAAGGAAACTGAAATATGGTACCATGGTGCCATGGTGTATCGTAAAATGCGTTTTAGACAGGTACGTGCCGAGTAAAAGTGTAAGGGACGGGAAAAACCCACCGTGGTACAACAGCAAAGTTAGGAAACTACTGCGAAAGCAAAGAGAGCTTCACTCTAAGTTTAAACGCAGCCAAAACCTCTCAGACAAACAGAAGCTAAACGATGTCAAAGTTATCGTAAGGAGGGCTATGCGCGAAGCGTTCAGTGAATTCGAAAGTAAAATTCTATGTACCGACTTGACAGAAAATCCAAGGAAGTTCTGGTCTTAAGTTAAATCAGTAAGTGGCTCGAAACAGCATATCCAGACACTACGGGATGATGATGGCATTGAAACAGAGGATGACACGCATAAAGCTGAAATACTAAACACCTTTTTCCAAAGCTGTTTCACAGAGGAAGACCGCACTGCAGTTCCTTCTCTAAATCCTCGCACAAACGAAAAAATGGCTGACATCGAAATTAGTGTCCAAGGAATAGAAAAGCAACTGGAATAACTCAACAGAGGAAAGTCCACTGGACCTGACGGGATACCAATTCGATTCTACACAGAGTACGCGAAAGAACTTGCCCCCCTTCTAACAGCCGTGTACCGCAAGTCTCTAGAGGAACGGAAGGTTCCAAATGATTGGAAAAGAGCACAGGTAGTCCCAGTCTTCAAGAAGGGTCGTCGAGCAGATGCGCAAAACTATAGACCTATATCTCTGACGTCGATCTGTTGTAGCATTTTAGAACATGTTTTTTGCTCGAGTATCATGTCGTTTTTGGAAACCCAGAATCTACTATGTAGGAATCAACATGGATTCCGGTAACAGCGATCGTGTGAGAACCAACAAGCTTTATTTGTTCATGAGACCCAGAAAATATTAGATACAGGCTCCCAGGTAGATGCTATTTTTCTTGACTTCCGGAAGGCGTTCGATACAGTTCCGCACTGTCGCCTGATAAACAAAGTAAGAGCCTACCGAATATCAGACCAGCTGTGTGGCTGGATTGAAGAGTTTTTAGCAAACAAAACACAGCATGTTGTTGTCAATGGAGAGACGTCTACAGACGTTAAAGTAACCTCTGGCGTGCCACAGGGGAGTGTTATGGGACCATTGCTTTTCACAATATATATAAATGACCCAGTAGATAGTGTCGGAAGTCCCATGCGGCTTTTCGCGGATGATGCTGTAGTATACAGAGAAGTTGCAGCATTAGAAAATTGTAGCGAAATGCAGGAAGATCTGCAGCGGATAGGCAGTTGGTGCAGGGAGTGGCAACTGACCCTTAACATAGACAAATGTAATATATTGCGAGTACATGGAAAGAAGGATCCTTTATTGTATGATTATATGATAGCGGAACAAACACTGGTAGCAGTTACTTCTGTAAAATATCTGGGAGTATGCGTGCGGAACGATTTGAAGTGGAACGATCAAATAAAATTAATTGTTGGTAAAGCGGGTGCCAGGTTGAGATTCATTGGGAGAGTCCTTAGAAAATGTAGTCCATCAACAAAGGAGGTGGCTTACAAAACACTCGTTCGACCTATACTTGAGTATTGCTCATCAGTGTGGGATCCGTACCAGATCGGGTTGACGGAGGAGATAGAGAAGATCCAAAGGAGAGCGGCGCGTTTCGTCACAGGGTTATTTGGCAACCGTGATAGCGTTACGGAGATGTTTAGCAAACTCAAGTGGCAGACTCTGCAAGAGAGGCGCTCTGCATCGCTGTGTAGCTTGCTGTCTAGGTTTCGAGAGGGTGCGTTTCTGGATGAGGTATCGAATATATTGCTTCCCTCTACTTATACCTCCCGAGGAGATCACGAATGTAAAATTAGAGAGATTAGAGCGCGCACGGAGGCTTTCAGACAGTCGTTCTTCCCGCGAACCATACGCGACTGGAACAGGAAAGGGAGGTAATGACAGTGTCACGTAAAGTGCCCTCCGCCACACACCGTTGGGTGGCTTGCGGAGTATAAATGTAGATGTAGATGTAAATGTAGAAAGTAAACGAGGATAACAAGTTACATTCCACGTACCAGAAAGAAGTGTGCGTGATGGTCAGGATAAGCACAAATGAGAAACTGCTTTCATATTATTGAAGGTATGGTTCCTTAATGAGAAGACTTCAAGAAAATAACAAAGCTTACATATCATGGTAGAGAATAACAAATGAAAAAATAAAATCAAAACAATATGAAGCTCAGTTAGAACGGAAATAGGAAATTCTGTCAGAAAAAAAGGCTATCTCGTAATACAAAAAAAAAGGTTCAGATTGCTCTGGACATTATGGGACTTAACTTCTAAGGTCATCAGTCCCCTAGAACGTAGAACTACTTAAACCTAAGTAACCTAAGGACACCACACTCAGCCATGCCCGAGGCAGGATTCGAACCTGCGATCGTAATCCAAGATAATGACCAAATATTTCGTGATACCAACAATACACCAAGATTCTTTGTCACTTTCTATACGTATCAAAGGAACTCACTTATAAGAAAAAGAATTGAAGTATATGCAACAATAAGTGTCAAAAACGTTCAATCAGTCACTTGAGTTTCTTCCCGTGAAATAAGGAAAATGATTAACTCTCCAAAAGGAAACATTCTCACTGAGTTCTTAACCTTACAAAAAAGAATATTTAAAGTCTATTCTTTTGGTAAAATGGAAATGAGAGTTTGGCGTCATTGGCCGGGAGGCCCCTTGCGGGGCAAGTCCGGCCGCCTTGGTGCAGGTCTTATTACATTCGACGCCACATTGGGCGACCTGTGCGCCGAATGGGAATGAAGTGATGATGAAGACAACACAACACCCACCCCATGAGCGAAGAAAAACCCCGACCCAGCCGGTAATCGAATCCGCGCCCGTAGGACGGCAATCCGTCTGCTGCCACCTACTGCCAGGTACCCCATATCAGTGACCTCAATAGTCATTAGACATCGTGAGAGAGCAGCATGGGACGCCCCGCGGAACTCAAGGACTTCGAACGCGGTCAGGTCACTGGGTGTCACCTGTGTCGCGTATGTCTGTACGCGAGATTTCCACACCCCTGAACATCCCTAGGTTCACTGTTTACTATGTGATAGCGAAGTGGAAACGTGAAGGAACACGGAAAGCACAAAAGCGTACAGTCCGACCACGTTTGTTGACTGACAGAGAAAGCCGACAGTTGAAGAGGGTCGTAATGTGTAATAGGCAGACATCTATCCAGACCATCACACAGAAATTCCAAACTGCATGAGGATCCACTGCAACTGCTATGGCACTTGGGCGGGAGGTGAGGAAACTTGGATTTCACGGTCGAGCAGTTGCTCATAAGCCACACATCACGCCAGTACATGCCGAACGACGCCTCGCTTAGTGTAAGGAGCGTTAACATTGGACGATTGAACAGTGGATAAATGTTGTGCGGAGTGACGAATCACGGTACACAATGTGGCGATCCGATGGCAGGGTGTGGGTATGGCGAACGTCCGGTGAACGTCATCTGCCAGCGTGTGTAGTGCCAACAGCAAAATTCGGAGGCGGCGGTGTCATGCTGTGGTCGTGTTTTTCATGGAGGGCTTGCAGTCCTTGTTGTTTAGCGTGGCACTATCACAGCACAGGCCTACATTAATGTTTTAAGTACCTTATTCCTTCCCACTGTTGAAGAGCAATTCGGGGATGGCGACTGCATCTTTCAACACGATCGAGCACCTGTTCATAATGCACGGCCTGTGGCGGAGTGTTTACGCGGCAATAACATCCCTGTAATGGACTGGACTGCACAGAGTCCTGACCTGAATGCTATAGAACACCTTTGAGATGTTTTGGAACGCCGACTTCGTGCCAGGCCTCACCGACTGACATCGATACCTATCCTCCGTGCGGCACTCCGTGAAGAATGGTCTGACGTTCCAAAAGATACATTCCAGCAGCTGGCTGAATGCATGCCTGCGAGAGTGGAAGCTGTCATAAGGGCTAAGGGTGGGCCAACATCATACTGAATTCCAGCATTACCAATGGAGGGCGCCCCGAACTTGTAAGTCATCTTCAGTTAGTTTTCCGGGTACTTCACATACTATATGACGTGTCAAAGACACGAAGATTCGAGTGGACAACAGCCATAATGAAGGGGGCCGCGTTTTTCGAATCCGACTCGGAGAGCCGAGACATGGCGTATTGTGCTGACGCTTCCCGTGTACGGAGTCATTTTCTGCTGGATTGTTCTTCATCAAGTGCAGATAAAATTGTAGCAGAAGAATGAAACATTACTATCTGCGTCTAACGGTATCTCCAACTTCCTTCTTTTTTGTCTGTCTTGCTAATCTCTTCTCACTATTTTTAAAGTTTATTTGTGTGCCGTGCGCCAGCTATGTCGATGTCAGGCTGGAACATCTGCGGCAGGGAAGAGTTCATAATAGTTAGCGACAAAGGCGATTTTAAGTACGGCTGCGCGGGTCGAGTGCGGGCAGTTGGAGTTCGATCGGACGTACGCTGTGAGAGTAAACAGCTGAGGCACTGAAAGGCCGCGGGTGCAAGACCGTGGTAATGGATGTTCAGACATTTGGTTGAGCAGATCCGATAGCGGCAGCCGAGACTGGGAACAGTATAGCTCAGCCACATTTGCACTTAGAACCATTGCAGATCATGGGGAGAGACATATCGTAAGTTGACATATAATTTTCATTCGGTGATGTCATATGGAATAATGCTCGGGGGTAATTCATCTTTAAGAAAGGAACTCTTCACTGCGCAAAACTGTGCTGTACGAATAATATGTGGTAATCTCCCACGATCACCTTGTAGACATCTGTTTAAGGACTTTGTCATTCTGACAACAGTTTCAAAGTATATTTATTACCCCACGAAGTTTATTTAAATAACCCATTACAGTTCCAAAGGAACATAATTACAGTAGCAGAAGGAAAAATAACATTCATTACACGTCATGAAGGTTGTCTTTTGTACAAAAAGGTGTGCACAGAGCTGTAACAGAAATTTCTTATCACTCATCCAGTGCCGCGCGGGGTAGTCTTGCGTTCTAAAGCGCCTTGCCACTGTTCGCGCAGCTACCCCCGTCGGGGCATCGGTGTGTGTGTTGCCCTTAGCCTAGGTTAGTTAGATTAAGTAGTATGTAAGCCTAGGGACCGATGAACTTAGCAGTTTGGTTCCATAGGAACTTAACACAATTTTTTTACTTATCCAGTAAAATCAATTTGGTAACAAACTGAGAAAGTTTCTCGTTGACAACTCCTTCTACTCCGTAGAAGAATTTCTATTATTGTATTACTGTAATGTGTAAAAGATGGAAAGTGATAGATATGAATTAAAATTCACATCTCTATCTCTTTTCTTCTTTTTTAAAAAAAAATAAAATAAAAGGACCCTTAGAAATGTTCAGAATGCAGCCGTTGTACCGTATGTACAGATTAATTTGAGGTGTGAGTTTAAAGTGGCTCGTTCCACACCATTACGATCTATCGTCCAAAAATGATCCATGGAACATATAACTAACTAACTAGCTGCGCACTTTATTTTGGCTCTCAAGTTTGAATTCAGGTTCGTTGCGCAGTTGCACCGATGATTCGTGCACGACTGCACTTTCTGGTGAATGAGAGAGAAGTAGATTTAGTTGGTCTCTGATGATTCAGCATTCTGCCTACCAGGTTCATTATTGTGTACATTGAATATAGAAGGTGCGTAGCGTGGCGACCCAAGACCTACTAATTTTTTGTTTGTTATATAGACGCGTAATTGTAGCGAGCGATTATTTTGCTTGCGTATGTGTGTGGCGGGACAGTCAATTCCCAGTGGTTTTGAGTTCTTCTTTCGTACGTGTATTCGTGCGGTAAGTTTCAAATAGCCACGGTAGTAAGTTTCTGAAGCATCAGAACCTTGACTGGCACAATTTGTTTGACTTTAACATTTGCTGTGGAGATCTTAAAGGACTGGCGTTACTATTTGTACATCTGCGGGTATTTATCTGTTGTGACTGCCGTTGCCTCAGAAGGTGAATGTTTTAGGTAACACTTAATGTTAATTAATGTTGTATGTTTAGGGTAGTCCTTAGGGAGGTTTTAAGGTAAATTACTAGCTGATTTACATTGCTAAAATGTATGACCCCAGGGGCCGTGATTTAATGGGCAGGCACAATACCATTATTATTCTTAAGTGTGTTGGCTATCGACGCAATGACTTGCTTGCAGTGAGGCACGTTTTACTCCACCTGACTTGTTAACATACTATTCTGCTCCCTCCATTTCAAAGGTTGCGGGCTGTAAATAATTTCTTGCTCTTGTGTTTGCGCCGGTATCCACTGAAATCTTACTCGCCACGTCATTATCAGTAATCTGTTAATTTACGCTTGTAACTGATCCTGTTGTTACTAACTTTTCTCAGACTTAAAAATGGCTGTTGGCCGTTACTGTGAATAAAGGGTTACGTGATTGATAATTACCTTTGAAATCCCTCTGCTTGAGGTAATCTTTGTTATGGTCCTCGTTTAGTTGGCGCTTCCAAAAATTAAAACTGTGTACTGTTCCCCTTAAAGATTGACTGTTTATTTCTATATATAAAGGGCCACTATTGTAAGTGACTGTCATGTACTGCTACCTGTCTGCTTGAAGTGAACTGCTTCACGTTTAAAGCTCTTCACTATTTACGGTTCTATTATGTTAAGTAAATTCAAGATTTGTCTTAACGATAGTTATTTCTGCTGGAAGTTCCATCTTCCGGTTCTGAAGCCGGCCTCTGGCCATTGTAACAGTTAACCATTACATGAGAGACTTGTCTGGAACTTGATTACTTCTTACCAATTACTTACATTATCTTTTATTTACTTGCTCTGATATCTTTGATGCCGCCTGTGGGGACTCGGCACTGGCGGTGTAGCCGCGTTATGCTGACTTATTTTTGTACTAACTTGTATATGAATACGTGTAAAATTCATGTTGTCGTATTTAAACTTGTTAAAGATAAACCAGTTCAAGGACTGTGTTGTATGACCATGAGTGTTGGAGAATAATTGTTTCTTGAATCTGTACCTTAACACTGTAATTAACTATTTTCACCAATATGGTCAGTGATCTTACTTGTGATAATTACTTACGAAGAAACAATCACGATCGCAAAATATCATTTATTTGAAATGACTGGTTTCGACACATACAGTAGGCAATTCCCAGATTGATTGCACCATTTGCTGACGCTGGCGATATGTTGAGTAGCTGCGTGCTGTCAGGACGATAACTTGTCGTCTTCATCGTCTTGACCACAAGTAGCTGCTCAGCACGTAGCCAGCTTCAGCAAATGGTGCAGTCAATCTGAATACGGCTTACTCTACGTATTTTGCGGGCGTAACCGTTTTTTCATAAGGACCTGTAATTAATTTTTTGATTGATGAGTTATATAATAATTGTTTCCAGTGTTGATACAGGCTGTATAGCAGTTGTTTCAAATTTTTCATATTGATTAATCCTGTTCTGTTTTAAGTCAAGTGTACTTTAATTAAAGTCTTGATAAGAGGTGTTAAATTATGTATTTTGGATTGAATGTGCCTAGCGCCTTAACACTCACCTCTTCCGCTTCTTACTGTGTTAGTTTGAACCTGGAAAGGAACTTGATTTCCTCAATTTCAGTCTCTCTTTCCCTCTATCTTTCCTCCTTCACTACATCACTTTCTTTTGATTAAATCCTTCTATTCTTTTTAAGGAGTTACTCAGGGTAGTATACTGTTGGGTTTTCGAGCTTTACAAACAAATCTTTAGGAAACATTATTACCAGTCTTCTGTGGATTGTGGCCTAATACACAGTCCGGTAACATTGAATTGACCACCGCCTATATACGACGTCAAGTGCAATAACCACTCACTGACGGCCGGTGGCAGTATTAGGAGTGGAGGATATATAAAGAATGTCTGTCGGCGGGGAGAAAGAGTGCAGTCGCTGTCGTAACGAGGGAACGAAGCTAATTATCTGACGTCCAAGCTAACAGGTGGAAAGAATGTGTAGAGGGTCTACAAAGGGGAAACTTGAGACCAATAACGTCGCGAGCTGAGGTGGATGCAATTTGCCATAGTGGTTTGTGTTGCTAGCTGAGGTGCTGTGTTGGACGTGAGTTTGGTTATGACGTGAGAGAATTATAGAAAGGGAAGAAAAAGTAGATGAAGATGTGATGGGGAATATGACACTGCGACAAGAATTGGAGACGGAGCACTGAAAGATCTAAGTGAAAACAACGCCCCCAGCGTAAACGAAATTCCCTCAGAATTATTGAAAACTTTTAGAGAGCCACTCGTAACAAAATTATTCTACCTGGTGCGCACGGTATATGAGACAGTCAAAATATCCACAGACCGCTCAGAAGAATGTAGTAATTCCAGTTACAGGTGTTGACGGGTGAGAATATTATCGAAGCATCAGTAAATTGCAAATATACTGACACGAATTATCTACCGAAGAATAGGAATACCTGAAGAAGCCTGCCTCGTAGAAGATCAGTTTGAATATCGGATAAATACAGGGACACTTGAAGCGATTCTGACGCTACGTTGAAAAATGACAAACCTACGTTTGAAGCATTTGAATATCTTGAGGAAGCATCTGGCAATGTTGGCTGGACTAGGCTGTTTGCAATTTTGAAGGTAGTAGGAATAAAATACTAGTAGCGACAAGTTATTCACTATTTTTTGTGTGGAAATCAATTATAAGGGTCAAAGGCAGTGAAAACGAAGTCATAGTCGAGAAGGGAGTGAGACGGTGTTCTAGCTTATACCCGTGTTATTCAGTATGTATTTCGAGTAAGGAATGCAAGGAGATATTTGAAAAAGGAATTTAATTTCAGGCAGAGAAATAAAAAAATACAGTTTTTCGATGAAACTGTTATTCTGTGAGAGACAGCAAAGGACTTGGAAGTGCAGTTGAACGGAAATGGACAGTATCTCGAAAGGCGGATATAAGATGAACGTTAACAAAAGTGAAACAAGAGTATTGGGTTGTAGCCTAATAAAATCAGGTGCTGCTGAGACAATTATATTACGAAACGAGACATTAAAAGTAGTATATAAGTTCTGTTGTTTGTGCAGCAAAATGGCTCTGAGCACTATGCGACTTAACCGCTGAGGTCATCAGTCACCTAGAACTTAGAACTAATTAAATGCGTTATCAGACCACGATAACCAGTTCAAAATGGTTCAAATTGCTCTGAGCACTATGGGACTTAACTGCTGAGGTCATCAGTCCCCTAGAACTTAGAACTAATTAAACCTAACTAACCTAAGGACATCACACACATTCATGCCCGAGGCAGGATTTGAACCTGCGACCGTAGCGGTCGCGCGGTTCCAGATTGTAGCGCCTAGAACCGCTCGGCCACTCCGGCCGGCTGATAACCAGTTATCGTTAATAGGCAACATGGAAACTCTAATCACGTGTCACATATACGACCCAACAGAATAATTAATGAACTCAGAACAGACACCTTTTAGGAAGAACAAAGTATCAACTAGAATGTGGTATACGAGACAGGTAGGATAAATTCTAAATTTAACGTAATTACAAGTAAGTTTTTCTCCACTGTTGTTCAAAGGATACTGAAATATGGTACCATGGTGTATCAAAGTAAACGAGGATAACAAGTGACATTCCACGAACTAGAAAGAAGTGTGCGTGATGGTCAGGATAAGCACAAATGAGAAACTGCTTTCATATTATTGAAGGTATGGTTCCTTAATGAGAAGACTTCAAGAAAATAACAAAGCTTACATATCATGGTAGAGAATAACAAATGAAAAAATAAAATCAAAACAATATGAAGCTCAGTTAGAACGGAAATAGGAAATTCTGTCACGGAAAAAGACTATCTCGTAATCCAAAAAAAGTGGTTGAGATGGCTCTGAACATTATGGGACTTAACTTCTAAGGTCATCAGTCTCCAAGAACTTAGAACTACTTAAACCTAACTAACCTAAGGACATCACACACAGCCATGCCCGAGGCAGGATTCGAACCTGCGATCGTAATCCAAGATAATGACCAAATATTTCGTGATACCAACAATACACCAAGATTCTTTAACAGTCACTTTCTATACTTATCAAAGGAACTCACTAATAAGAAAAATAATTAGAAGTATATGCAACAATAAGTGTCAAAAACGTTCAATCAATTTAAGATCACTTGCGTTTCTTCCCGTGAAATAAGGAAAATGATTAGCTCTCCAAAAGGAAAAATTCTCACTGAGTTCTTAACCTTACAAAAAAGAATATTTAAAGTCTATACTTTTGGTAAAATGGAAATGAGAGTTTGGCGTCATTGGCCGGGAGGCCCTTTGCGGGGCAAGTCCGGCCGCCTTGGTGCAGGTCTTATTACATTCTACGCCACATTGGGCGACCTGTGCGCCGAATGGGAATGAAGTGATGATGAAGACAACACAACACCCACCCCATGAGCGAAGAAAAACCCCGACCCAGCCGGCAATCGAATCCGGGCCCGTAGGACGGCAATCCGTCACACTGACCACTTTTTTGTTGTTTTTGTTGTTGTTGTTGTTCTCATTTTGTTCGATGTTGTTCGTTGCATTTGTTCGGTGTGGATATCCCAGGACAGCCGTTCAGTTACACTGTTGAGCCGTTGACTCCATTTTTTTGTTTTTTTTTTAATTTTATTACAGGGCAGCTAACCCTCTGAGACCACTCAGCTATCGGAGCGGACTATTCTTTCAGTGTATCTATTGGACGCAGCCCTGTACTTACGGAATTCAGAAAGTAAGTTGCACACGTCAACCCACACTAAGACTGTTGCGCTACAAGAGTGGCACATCGTCAGCAGAGAGTACTCGTTCCGGGTTTCCGGTAGACATAATTCTGCTCTGGTACGGGTAACCAATGTATTACAGTGTGGAAGTGAAACAGCATGGCAACTGGAACATACTCCAGTGACGAAGTACTCGTGACAATACGATTCTTCTGGCTCAAGCGTCTAAATCGGACACAGATTCACCGTGAAATTCTGTCATGTGCACCAAATACAATATCGCCTCCAGCCGTAATGAAGTGGTACTAAAAACATGATCAGACAAAGCATTCGCAACAAAATGCCAGGGATTAAAATGGGTCTTAAGATCTTTGGGGCTCAGATTATATTAGGTACAGTTGGCGGATTAAAACCAGTAATTGATAGCAGTGAGACACTTAGGGAAAGTTTGAAGTCGAAGTGATTGGTTCGTGATAAATGGAGATGATGCATTTGTCTCTGTAGACGAACTCAAATCCACCGAAACTGAAAATGGAACGGCATGTGAGACTGTCTGGACAAGACCTAGTGTCAAGAATGGGCATACGTTTAATATGCAACAAACAGATTCAGTTATTTTGCGGATGACACTTTACTGCAACCAGTCCACACATACATAAGGCAACAGAAGACTTGTTTCAATGTTCTTAAAAATATCATTGACTGGCTTTCAGCGAAAGGTTTCACAGCATATTTTTTCCGTACATCAGCAGTAATGACAAATGGAATACAAAAGGCAGCCGGTGTGGCCGAGCAATTCTAGACACTTCAGTCTAGAACCGCGCGACCGCTACGGTAGCAGGTTCGAATCCTGCTTCGGGCATTGATGTGTGTGATGTCCTTAGGTTAGTTAGTTTAACTAGTTCTAAGTTCTAGGGGACTGATGACAGACGCCAGCCGGAGTGGCCGTGCAGTTCTAGGCACTACAGTCTGGAACCGGGTGACCGCTATGGTCGCAGGTTCGAATCCTGCCTCGGGTATGGATGTGTGTGATGTCCTTAGGTTAGTTAGGTTTAATTAGTTCTAAGTTCTAGGCGACTGATGACCTGAGAAGTTAAGTCGCATAGTGCTCAGAGCCATTTGAACTGATGACAGATGTTAAGTCCCACAGTGCTCAGAGCCATTTTGGAGTACAAAATGAGGAAATAATAACTAGAATGGAAACTACAAAAATTTTAGGTTTCCATATTGATGAGACTTTAGACTCGGAAAGCTCATTTTGGGACTCTTATAAAAATTATTTCAGCTACATTTGCTCTTAGAAACATTTTTAAATCTTGAGGAGAGACCAATCAGTAAGTTGGCATATTTATGCATTTTTCCATTCAGTAATGTCATATGAAATAATGTTCTGGGGTAATCGATCTTTGAGAAAGATAGACTTCGTTGCCCAAAATGGTGGTGTGAAAAAGTATGTTGCAGTCACCCATGAACATCTTGTTGTCATCTGATTAAGGAGTTACGAATTTTGGCTCCTGCTTCACAATCCCCAAATGAGGTTTGTTGTAAATTTCTACAGTTCAAAAGGAACAATGATGTACATAATTATGATACCAGAAAAAAAATGACGACCATCACTTCACATTAAGGTTGTCTTTAACACAAAAAAGGGGTGCACAGTTTTGCAGGCAAAATCTTGGGTCATTCACACTGAGGTATACCATGTCTAACATAATGCAGCGTAAAATTTGAAATAAAAACAGAGAAAGGTTCTTCTTGACAACTCCGTCTATTCTGGAGAAGAATTTCTATTATTGTTATGTGTAAAAGGCGTTGGGTATGACTTAATAACACACATCAGTACATTTTTTAAGAAAGTATAATTGATCTGCATGTAGTCACAGTTACAAAATAATTTGTGATGTGAAAATAAAAGGATTCTTTCCACATTATTACGGTTTATCGCGAAACTGATCCATGGAACGTGAACCCAACTGCCTAACTAATTAACCACAGAGTGCATGCTGTTCCCAGTATGTAACATGTGTCTCGACTCCTGAGTTTGTGGTTAATACCAGTGGTTCCAGTCTGTTGCGAACTCCAGCTGAGGAACGTCGCGTCAATAGGGTCAGCAGGGCCGGACAAAGGAGACGGCCTCAGTCATACACTATGTGATAAAAAGTATCCGGACACCCCGAAAAACATACGTTTTTCATATTAGGTGCAGCCAGGTACTCCATATCAGTGACCTCAGTAGTCATTAGACATCTTGAGAGAGCAGCATGGGACGCCCCGCGGAACTCAAGGACTTCGAACGCGGTCAGGTCACTGGGTGTCACCTGTGTCGCGTATGTCTGTACGCGAGATTTCCACACCCCTGAACATCTCTAGGTTCACTGTTTACGATGTGATAGCGAAGTGGAAACGTGAAGGAACACGGAAAGCACAAAAGCGTACAGTCCGACCACGTTTGTTGACTGACAGAGAAAGCCGACAGTTGAAGAGGGTCGTAATGTGTAATAGGCAGACATCTATCCAGACCATCACACAGAAATTCCAAACTGCATCAGGATCCACTGCAACTACTATGGCACTTGGGCGGGAGGTGAGGAAACTTGGATTTCACGGACGAGCAGTTGCTCATAAGCCACACATCACGCCAGTACATGCCGAACGACGCCTCGCTTAGTGTAAGGAGCGTTAACATTGGACGATTGAACAGTGGATAAATGTTGTGCGGAGTGACGAATCACGGTACACAATGTGGCGATCCGATGGCAGGGTGTGGGTATGGCGAACGTCCGGTGAACGTCATCTGCCAGCGTGTGTAGTGCCAACAGCAAAATTCGGAGGCGGTGGTGTCATGCTGTGGTCGTGTTTTTCATGGAGGGATTGCAATCCTTGTTGTTTAGCGTGGCACTATCACAGCACAGGCCTACATTAATGTTTTAAGTACCTTATTCCTTCCCACTGTTGTAGACCAATTCGGGGATGGCGACTGCATCTTTCAACACGATCGAGCACCTGTTCATAATGCACGGCCTGTGGCGGAGTGTTTACGCGGCAATAACATCCCTGTAATGGACTGGCCTGCAAAGAGTCCTGACTTGAATGCTATAGAACACCTTTGAGATGTTTTGGAACGCCGACTTCGTGCCAGGCCTCACCGACTGACATCGATACCTCTCCTCCGTGCGGCACTCCGTGAAGAATGGTCTGACGTTCCAAAAGATACATTCCAGCAGCTGACTGAATGCATGCCTGCGAGAGTGGAAGCTGTCATAAAGGCTAAGGGTGGGCCAACATCATACTGAATTCCAGCATTACCAATGGAGGGCGCCCCGAACTTGCAAGTCATCTTCAGTTAGTTGTCCGGTTACTTCACATACTGTATGACGTGTCAAAGACACGATGATTCGAGTGGACAACAGCCATAATGAAGGGGGCCGCGTTTTTCGAATCCGACTCGGAGAGCCGAGACATGGCGTATTGTGCTGACGCTTCCCGTGTACGGAGTCATGTTCTGCTGGATTGTTCTTCATCAAGTGCAGATAAAATTGTAGCAGAAGAATGAAACATTACTATCTGCGTCTAACAGTATCTCCAACTTCCTTCTTTTTTGTCTGTCTTGCTAATCTCTTCTCACTATTTTTAAAGTTTATTTGCGTGCCGTGCGCCATCTATGTCGATGTCAGGCTGGAAGATCTGCGGCAGGCGAGAGTTCAGAATAGTTAGCGACAAAGGCGATTTTAAGTACGGCTGCGCGGGTCGAGTATGGGCAGTTGGAGTTCGATCGGACGTACACTGTGAGAGTAAACAGCTGAGGCACTGAAAGGCCGCGGGTGCAAGACCGTGGCAATGGATGTTCAGACATTTGGTTGAGCAGATCCGATAGCGGCAGCCGAGACTGGGAACAGTATAGCTCAGCCACATTTGCACTTAGAACCATTGCAGATCATGGGGAGAGACATATCGTAAGTTGACACATAATTTTCATTCGGTGATGTCACATGGAATAATGCTCGGAGGTAATTCATGCTTAAGAAAGGAACTCTTCATTGCGCAAAACTGTGCTGTACGAATAATATGTGGTAATCTCCCACGATCACCTTGTAGACATCTGTTTAAGGACTTTGTCATTCTGACAACAGTTTCAAAGTATATTTATTACCCCGCGAAGTTTATTTAAATAACCCATTACAGTTCCAAAGGAACATAATTACAATAGCAGAAGGAAAAATAACATTCATTACACGTCATGAAGGTTGTCTTTTGTACAAAAAGGTGTGCACAGAGCTGTAACAGAAATTTCTTATCACTCATCCAGTGCCGCGCGGGGTAGTCTTGCGTTCTAAAGCGCCTTGCCACTGTTCGCGCAGCTACGCCCGTCGGAGGTTCGAGTCCTCCCTAGGGCATCGGTGTGTGTGTTGCCCTTAGCCTAGGTTAGTTAGATTAAGTAGTATGTAAGCCTAGGGACCGATGAACTTAGCAGTTTGGTTCCATAGGAACTTACCACAATATTTTTACTTATCCAGTAAAATCAATTTGGTAACAAACTGAGAAAGTTTCTCGCTGACAACTCCTTCTACTCCGTAGAAGAATTTCTATTATTGTGTTACTGTAATGTGTAAAAGATGGAAAGTGATAGATATGAATTAATAATTCACATCTGTGTCTCTTTTCTTCTTTTAAAAAAAAAAAAAAAAAAAAAGGACCCTTAGAAATGTTCAGAATGTAGCCGTTGTACCGTATGTACAGATTAATTTGAGGTGTGAGTTTAAAGTGGCTCGTTCCACACCATTACGATCTATCGTCCAAAAATGATCCATGGAACATGTAACTAACTAACTAGCTGCGCACTTTATTTTGGCTCTCAAGTTTGAATTCAGTTTCGTTGCGCAGTTGCACCGACGATTCGTTCACGACTGCACTTTCTGGTGAATGAGAGAGAAGTAGATTTAGTTGGTCCCTGATGATTCAGCATTCTGCCTACCAGGTTCATTATTGTGTACATTGAATATAAAAGGTGCGTAGCGTGGCGACTCAAGACCTACTAATTTTTTGTTTGTTATATAGACGCGTAATTGTAGCGAGCGATTATTTTGCTTGCGTATGTGTGTGGCGGGACAGTCAATTCCCAGTGGTTTTGAGTTCTTCTTTCGTACGTGTATTCGTGCGGTAAGTTTCAAATAGCCACGGTAGTAAGTTTCTGAAGCATCAAAACCTTGACTGGCACAATTTGTTTGACTTTAACATTTGCTGTGGAGATCCTAAAGGACTGGCGTTACTATTTGTACATCTGCGGGTATTTATCTGTTGTGACTGCCGTTGCCTCAGAAGGTGAATGTTTTAGGTAACACTTAATGTTAATTAATGTTGTATGTTTAGGGTAGACCTTAGGGAGGTTTTAAGGTAAATTACTAGCTGATTTACATTGCTAAAATGTATGACCCCAGGGGCCGTGATTTAATGGGCAGGCACAATACCATTATAATTCTTAAGTGTGTTTGCTATCGACGCAATGACTTGCTTGCAGTGAGGCACGTTTTACTCCACCTGACTTGTTAACATACTATTCTGCTCCCTCCATTTCAAAGGTTGCAGGCTGTAAATAATTTCTTGCTCTTGTGTTTGCGCCGGTATCCACTGAAATCTTACTCGCCACGTCATTATCAGTAATCTGTTAATTTACGCTTGTAACTGATCCTGTTGTTACTAACTTTTCTCAGACTTAAAAATGGCTGTTGGCCGTTACTGTGAATAAAGGGTTACGTGATTGATAATTACCTTTGAAATCCCTCTGCTTGAGGTAATCTTTGTTATGGTCCTCGTTTAGTTGGCGCTTCCAAAAATTAAAACTGTGTACTGTTCCCCTTAAAGATTGACTGTTTATTTCTATATATAAAGGGCCACTATTGTAAGTGACTGTCATGTACTGCTACCTGTCTGCTTGAAGTGAACTGCTTCACGTTTAAAGCTCTTCACTATTTACGGTTCTATTATGTTAAGTAAATTCAAGATTTGTCTTAACGATAGTTATTTCTGCTGGAAGTTCCATCTTCCGGTTCTGAAGCCGGCCTCTGGCCATTGTAACAGTTAACCATTACATGAGAGACTTGTCTGGAACTTGATTACTTCTTACCAATTACTTACATTATCTTTTATTTACTTGCTCTGATATCTTTGATGCCGCCTGTGGGGACTCGGCACTGGCGGTGTAGCCGCGTTATGCTGACTTATTTTTGTACTAACTTGTATATGAATACGTGTAAAATTCATGTTGTCGTATTTAAACTTGTTAAAGATAAACCAGTTCAAGGACTGTGTTGTATGACCATGAGTGTTGGAGAATAATTGTTTCTTGAATCTGTACCTTAACACTGTAATTAACTATTTTCACCAATATGGTCAGTGATCTTACTTGTGATAATTACTTACGAAGAAACAATCACGATCGCAAAATATCATTTATTTGAAATGACTGGTTTCGACACATACAGTAGGCAATTCCCAGATTGATTGCACCATTTGCTGACGCTGGCGATATGTTGAGTAGCTGCGTGCTGTCAGGACGATAACTTGTCGTCTTCATCGTCTTGACCACAAGTAGCTGCTCAGCACGTAGCCAGCTTCAGCAAATGGTGCAGTCAATCTGAATACGGCTTACTCTACGTATTTTGCGGGCGTAACCGTTTTTTCATAAGGACCTGTAATTAATTTTTTGATTGATGAGTTATATAATAATTGTTTCCAGTATTGATACAGGCTGTATAGCAGTTGTTTCAAATTTTTCATATTGATTAATCCTGTTCTGTTTTAAGTCAAGTGTACTTTAATTAAAGTCTTGATAAGAGGTGTTAAATTATGTATTTTGGCTTGAATGTGCCTAGCGCCTAAACACTCACCTCTTCCGCTTGTTACTGTGTTAGTTTGAACCTGGAAAGGAACTTGATTTCCTCAATTTCAGTCTCTCTTTCCCTCTATCTTTCCTCCTTCACTACATCACTTTCTTTTGATTAAATCCTTCTATTCTTTTTAAGGAGTTACTCAGGGTAGTATACTGTTGGGTTTTCGAGCTTTACAAACAAATCTTTAGGAAACATTATTACCAGTCTTCTGTGGATTGTGGCCTAATACACAGTCCGGTAACATTGAATTGACCACCGCCTATATACGACGTCAAGTGCAATAACCACTCACTGACGGCCGGTGGCAGTATTAGGAGTGGAGGATATATAAAGAATGTCTGTCGGCGGGGAGAAAGAGTGCAGTCGCTGTCGTAACGAGGGAACGAAGCTAATTATCTGACGTCCAAGCTAACAGGTGGAAAGAATGTGTAGAGGGTCTACAAAGGGGAAACTTGAGACCAATAACGTCGCGAGCTGAGGTGGATGCAATTTGCCATAGTGGTTTGTGTTGCTAGCTGAGGTGCTGTGTTGGACGTGAGTTTGGTTATGACGTGAGAGAATTATAGAAAGGGAAGAAAAAGTAGATGAAGATGTGATGGGGAATATGACACTGCGACAAGAATTGGAGACGGAGCACTGAAAGATCTAAGTGAAAACAACGCCCCCAGCGTAAACGAAATTCCCTCAGAATTATTGAAAACTTTTAGAGAGCCACTCGTAACAAAATTATTCTACCTGGTGCGCACGGTACATGAGACAGTCAAAATATCCACAGACCGCTCAGAAGAATGTAGTAATTCCAGTTACAGGTGTTGACGGGTGAGAATATTATCGAAGCATCAGTAAATTGCAAATATACTGACACGAATTATCTACCGAAGAATAGGAATACCTGAAGAAGCCTGCCTCGTAGAAGATCAGTTTGAATATCGGATAAATACAGGGACACTTGAAGCGATTCTGACGCTACGTTGAAAAATGACAAACCTACGTTTGAAGCATTTGAATATCTTGAGGAAGCATCTGGCAATGTTGGCTGGACTAGGCTGTTTGCAATTTTGAAGGTAGTAGGAATAAAATACTAGTAGCGACAAGTTATTCACTATTTTTTGTGTGGAAATCAATTATAAGGGTCAAAGGCAGTGAAAACGAAGTCATAGTCGAGAAGGGAGTGAGACGGTGTTCTAGCTTATACCCGTGTTATTCAGTATGTATTTCGAGTAAGGAATGCAAGGAGATATTTGAAAAAGGAATTTAATTTCAGGCAGAGAAATAAAAAAATACAGTTTTTCGATGAAACTGTTATTCTGTGAGAGACAGCAAAGGACTTGGAAGTGCAGTTGAACGGAAATGGACAGTATCTCGAAAGGCGGATATAAGATGAACGTTAACAAACGTGAAATAAGAGTATTGGGTTGTAGCCTAATAAAATCAGGTGCTGCTGAGACAATTATATTACGAAACGAGACATTAAAAGTAGTATATAAGTTCTGTTGTTTGTGCAGCAAAATGGCTCTGAGCACTATGCGACTTAACCGCTGAGGTCATCAGTCACCTAGAACTTAGAACTAATTAAATGCGTTATCAGACCACGATAACCAGTTCAAAATGGTTCAAATTGCTCTGAGCACTATGGGACTTAACTGCTGAGGTCATCAGTCCCCTAGAACTTAGAACTAATTAAACCTAACTAACCTAAGGACATCACACATATTCATGCCCGAGGCAGGATTTGAACCTGCGACCGTAGCGGTCGCGCGGTTCCAGATTGTAGCGCCTAGAACCGCTCGGCCACTCCGGCCGGCTGATAACCAGTTATCGTTAATAGGCAACATGGAAACTCTAATCACGTGTCACATATACGACCCAACAGAATAATTAATGAACTCAGAACAGACACCTTTTAGGAAGAACAAAGTATCAACTAGAATGTGGTATACGAGACAGGTAGGATAAATTCTAAATTTAACGTAATTACAAGTAAGTTTTTCTCCACTGTTGTTCAAAGGATACTGAAATATGGTACCATGGTGTATCAAAGTAAACGAGGATAACAAGTGACATTCCACGAACTAGAAAGAAGTGTGCGTGATGGTCAGGATAAGCACAAATGAGAAACTGCTTTCATATTATTGAAGGTATGGTTCCTTAATGAGAAGACTTCAAGAAAATAACAAAGCTTACATATCATGGTAGAGAATAACAAATGAAAAAAGAAAATCAAAACAATATGAAGCTCAGTTAGAACGGAAATAGGAAATTCTGTCACGGAAAAAGACTATCTCGTAATCCAAAAAAAGTGGTTGAGATGGCTCTGAACATTATGGGACTTAACTTCTAAGGTCATCAGTCTCCAAGAACTTAGAACTACTTAAACCTAACTAACCTAAGGACATCACACACAGCCATGCCCGAGGCAGGATTCGAACCTGCGATCGTAATCCAAGATAATGACCAAATATTTCGTGATACCAACAATACACCAAGATTCTTTAACAGTCACTTTCTATACTTATCAAAGGAACTCACTAATAAGAAAAATAATTGAAGTATATGCAACAATAAGTGTCAAAAACGTTCAATCAATTTAAGATCACTTGCGTTTCTTCCCGTGAAATAAGGAAAATGACTAGCTCTCCAAAAGGAAAAATTCTCACTGAGTTCTTAACCTTACAAAAAAGAATATTTGAAGTCTATACTTTTGGTAAAATGGAAATGAGAGTTTGGCGTCATTGGCCGGGAGGCCCCTTGCGGGGCAAGTCCGGCCGCCTTGGTGCAGGTCTTATTACATTCTACGCCACATTGGGCGACCTGTGCGCCGAATGGGAATGAAGTGATGATGAAGACAACACAACACCCACCCCATGAGCGAAGAAAAACCCCGACCCAGCCGGCAATCGAATCCGGGCTCGTAGGACGGCAATCCGTCACACTGACCACTTTTTTGTTGTTTTTGTTGTTGTTGTTGTTCTCATTTTGTTCGATGTTGTTCGTTGCATTTGTTCGGTGTGGATATCCCAGGACAGCCGTTCAGTTACACTGTTGAGCCGTTGACTCCATTTTTTTGTTTTTTTTTTAATTTTATTACAGGGCAGCTAACCCTCTGAGACCACTCAGCTATCGGAGCGGACTATTCTTTCGGTGTATCTATTGGACGCAGCCCTGTACTTACGGAATTCAGAAAGTAAGTTGCACACGTCAACCCACACTAAGACTGTTGCGCTACAAGAGTGGCACATCGTCAGCAGAGAGTACTCGTTCCGGGTTTCCGGTAGACATAATTCTGCTCTGGTACGGGTAACCAATGTATTACAGTGTGGAAGTGAAACAGCATGGCAACTGGAACATACTCCAGTGACGAAGTACTCGTGACAATACGATTCTTCTGGCTCAAGCGTCTAAATCGGACACAGATTCACCGTGAAATTCTGTCATGTGCACCAAATACAATATCGCCTCCAGCCGTAATGAAGTGGTACTAAAAACATGATCAGACAAAGCATTCGCAACAAAATGCCAGGGATTAAAATGGGTCTTAAGATCTTTGGGGCTCAGATTATATTAGGTACAGTTGGCCGATTAAAACCAGTAATTGATAGCAGTGAGACACTTAGGGAAAGTTTGAAGTCGAAGTGATTGGTTCGTGATAAATGGAGATGATGCATTTGTCTCTGTAGACGAACTCAAATCCACCGAAACTGAAAATGGAACGGCATGTGAGACTGTCTGGACAAGACCTAGTGTCAAGAATAGGCATACGTTTAATATGCAACAAACAGATTCAGTTATTTTGCGGATGACACTTTACTGCAACCAGTCCACACATACATACAGCAACAGAAGACTTGTTTCAATGTTCTTAAAAATATCATTGACTGGCTTTCAGCGAAAGGTTTCACAGCATATTTTTTCCGTACATCAGCAGTAATGACAAATGGAATACAAAAGGCAGCCGGTGTGGCCGAGCGATTCTAGACACTTCAGTCTAGAACCGCGCGACCGCAACGGTAGCAGGTTCGAATCCTGCTTCGGGCATTGATGTGTGTGATGTCCTTAGGTTAGTTAGTTTAACTAGTTCTAAGTTCTAGGGGACTGATGACAGACGCCAGCCGGAGTGGCCGTGCGGTTCTAGGCACTACAGTCTGGAACCGGGTGACCGCTATGGTCGCAGGTTCGAATCCTGCCTTGGGTATGGATGTGTGTGATGTCCTTAGGTTAGTTAGGTTTAATTAGTTCTAAGTTCTAGGCGACTGATGACCTGAGAAGTTAAGTCGCATAGTGCTCAGAGCCATTTGAACTGATGACAGATGTTAAGTCCCACAGTGCTCAGAGCCATTTTGGAGTACAAAATGAGGAAATAATAACTAGAATGGAAACTACAAAAATTTTAGGTTTCCATATTGATGAGACTTTAGACTCGGAAAGCTCATTTTGGGACTCTTATAAAAATTATTTCAGCTACATTTGCTCTTAGAAACATTTTCAAATCTTGAGGAGAGACCAATCAGTAAGTTGGCATATTTATGCATTTTTCCATTCAGTAATGTCATATGAAATAATGTTCTGGGGTAATCGATCTTTGAGAAAGATAGACTTCGTTGCCCAAAATGGTGGTGTGAAAAAGTATGTTGCAGTCACCCATGAACATCTTGTTGTCATCTGATTAAGGAGTTACGAATTTTGGCTCCTGCTTCACAATCGCCAAATGAGGTTTGTTGTAAATTTCTACAGTTCAAAAGGAACAATGATGTACATAATTATGATACCAGAAAAAAAATGACGACCATCACTTCACATTAAGGTTGTCTTTAACACAAAAAAGGGGTGCACAGTTTTGCAGGCAAAATCTTGGGTCATTCACACTGAGGTATACCATGTCTAACATAATGCAGCATAAAATTTGAAATAAAAACAGAGAAAGGTTCTTCTTGACAACTCCGTCTATTCTGGAGAAGAATTTCTATTATTGTTATGTGTAAAAGGCGTTGGGTATGACTTAATAACACACATCAGTACATTTTTTAAGAAAGTATAATTGATCTGCATGTAGTCACAGTTACAAAATAATTTGTGATGTGAAAATAAAAGGATTCTTTCCACATTATTACGGTTTATCGCGAAACTGATCCATGGAACGTGAACCCAACTGCCTAACTAATTAACCACAGAGTGCATGCTGTTCCCAGTATGTAACATGTGTCTCGACTCCTGAGTTTGTGGTTAATACCAGTGGTTCCGGTCTGTTGCGAACTCCAGCTGAGGAACGTCGCGTCAATAGGGTCAGCAGGGCCGGACAAAGGAGACGGCCTCAGTCATACACTATGTGATAAAAAGTATCCGGACACCCCGAAAAACATACGTTTTTCATATTAGGTGCAGCCAGGTACTCCATATCAGTGACCTCAGTAGTCATTAGACATCTTGAGAGAGCAGCATGGGACGCCCCGCGGAACTCAAGGACTTCGAACGCGGTCAGGTCACTGGGTGTCACCTGTGTCGCGTATGTCTGTACGCGAGATTTCCACACCCATGAACATCTCTAGGTTCACTGTTTACGATGTGATAGCGAAGTGGAAACGTGAAGGAACACGGAAAGCACAAAAGCGTACAGTCCGACCACGTTTGTTGACTGACAGAGAAAGCCGACAGTTGAAGAGGGTCGTAATGTGTAATAGGCAGACATCTATCCAGACCATCACACAGAAATTCCAAACTGCATCAGGATCCACTGCAACTACTATGGCACTTGGGCGGGAGGTGAGGAAACTTGGATTTCACGGACGAGCAGTTGCTCATAAGCCACACATCACGCCAGTACATGCCGAACGACGCCTCGCTTAGTGTAAGGAGCGTTAACATTGGACGATTGAACAGTGGATAAATGTTGTGCGGAGTGACGAATCACGGTACACAATGTGGCGATCCGATGGCAGGGTGTGGGTATGGCGAACGTCCGGTGAACGTCATCTGCCAGCGTGTGTAGTGCCAACAGCAAAATTCGGAGGCGGTGGTGTCATGCTGTGGTCGTGTTTTTCATGGAGGGATTGCTATCCTTGTTGTTTAGCGTGGCACTATCACAGCACAGGCCTACATTAATGTTTTAAGTACCTTATTCCTTCCCACTGTTGTAGACCAATTCGGGGATGGCGACTGCATCTTTCAACACGATCGAGCACCTGTTCATAATGCACGGCCTGTGGCGGAGTGTTTACGCGGCAATAACATCCCTGTAATGGACTGGCCTGCAAAGAGTCCTGACCTGAATGCTATAGAACACCTTTGAGATGTTTTGGAACGCCGACTTCGTGCCAGGCCTCACCGACTGACATCGATACCTCTCCTCCGTGCGGCACTCCGTGAAGAATGGTCTGACGTTCCAAAAGATACATTCCAGCAGCTGACTGAATGCATGCCTGCGAGAGTGGAAGCTGTCATAAAGGCTAAGGGTGGGCCAACATCATACTGAATTCCAGCATTACCAATGGAGGGCGCCCCGAACTTGCAAGTCATCTTCAGTTAGTTGTCCGGTTACTTCACATACTGTATGACGTGTCAAAGACACGATGATTCGAGTGGACAACAGCCATAATGAAGGGGGCCGCGTTTTTCGAATCCGACTCGGAGAGCCGAGACATGGCGTATTGTGCTGACGCTTCCCGTGTACGGAGTCATGTTCTGCTGGATTGTTCTTCATCAAGTGCAGATAAAATTGTAGCAGAAGAATGAAACATTACTATCTGCGTCTAACAGTATCTCCAACTTCCTTCTTTTTTGTCTGTCTTGCTAATCTCTTCTCACTATTTTTAAAGTTTATTTGCGTGCCGTGCGCCATCTATGTCGATGTCAGGCTGGAACATCTGCGGCAGGCGAGAGTTCAGAATAGTTAGCGACAAAGGCGATTTTAAGTACGGCTGCGCGGGTCGAGTACGGGCAGTTGGAGTTCGATCGGACGTACGCTGTGAGAGTAAACAGCTGAGGCACTGAAAGGCCGCGGGTGCAAGACCGTGGCAATGGATGTTCAGACATTTGGTTGAGCAGATCCGATAGCGGCAGCCGAGACTGGGAACAGTATAGCTCAGCCACATTTGCACTTAGAACCATTGCAGATCATGGGGAGAGACATATCGTAAGTTGACACATAATTTTCATTCGGTGATGTCATATGGAATAATGCTCGGAGGTAATTCATGCTTAAGAAAGGAACTCTTCATTGCGCAAAACTGTGCTGTACGAATAATATGTGGTAATCTCCCACGATCACCTTGTAGACATCTGTTTAAGGACTTTGTCATTCTGACAACAGTTTCAAAGTATATTTATTACCCCGCGAAGTTTATTTAAATAACCCATTACAGTTCCAAAGGAACATAATTACAATAGCAGAAGGAAAAATAACATTCATTACACGTCATGAAGGTTGTCTTTTGTACAAAAAGGTGTGCACAGAGCTGTAACAGAAATTTCTTATCACTCATCCAGTGCCGCGCGGGGTAGTCTTGCGTTCTAAAGCGCCTTGCCACTGTTCGCGCAGCTACGCCTGTCGGAGGTTCGAGTCCTCCCTAGGGCATCGGTGTGTGTGTTGCCCTTAGCCTAGGTTAGTTAGATTAAGTAGTATGTAAGCCTAGGGACCGATGAACTTAGCAGTTTGGTTCCACAGGAACTTACCACAATTTTTTTACTTATCCAGTAAAATCAATTTGGTAACAAACTGAGAAAGTTTCTCGTTGACAACTTCTTCTACTCCGTAGAAGAATTTCTATTATTGTATTACTGTAATGTGTAAAAGATGGAAAGTGATAGATATGAATTAATAATTCACATCTGTATCTCTTTTCTTCTTTAAAAAAAAAAATAAAATAAAAGGACCCTTAGAAATGTTCAGAATGTAGCCGTTGTACCGTATGTACAGATTAATTTGAGGTGTGAGTTTAAAGTGGCTCGTTCCACACCATTACGATCTATCGTCCAAAAATGATCCATGGAACATGTAACTAACTAACTAGCTGCGCACTTTATTTTGGCTCTCAAGTTTGAATTCAGGTTCGTTGCGCAGTTGCACCGATGATTCGTTCACGACTGCAATTTCTGGTGAATGAGAGAGAAGTAGATTTAGTTGGTCTCTGATGATTCAGCATTCTGCCTACCAGGTTCATTATTGTGTACATTGAATATAGAAGGTGCGTAGCGTGGCGACTCAAGACCTACTAATTTTTTGTTTGTTATATAGACGCGTAATTGTAGCGAGCGATTATTTTGCTTGCGTATGCGTGTGGCGGGACAGTCAATTCCCAGTGGTTTTGAGTTCTTCTTTCGTACGTGTATTCGTGCCGTAAGTTTCAGATAGCCACGGTAGTAAGTTTCTGAACCATCAAAACCTTGACTGGCACAATTTGTTTGACTTTAACATTTGCTGTGGAGATCTTAAAGGACTGGCGTTACTATTCGTACATCTGCGGGTATTTATCTGTTGTGACTGCCGTTGCCTCAGAAGGTGAATGTTTTAGGTAACACTTAATGTTAATTAATGTTGTATGTTTAGGGTAGTCCTTAGGGAGGTTTTAAGGTAAATTACTAGCTGATTTACATTGCTAAAATGTGTGACCCCCAGGGGCCGTGATTTAATGGGCAGGCACAATACCATTATTATTCATAAGTGTGTTTGCTATCGACGCAATGACTTGCTTGCAGTGAGGCACGTTTTACTCCACCTGACTTGTTAACATACTATTCTGCTCCCTCCATTTCAAAGGTTGCGGGCTGTAAATAATTTCTTGCTCTTGTGTTTGCGCCGGTATCCACTGAAATCTTACTCGCCACGTCATTATCAGTAATCTGTTAATTTACGCTTGTAACTGATCCTGTTGTTACTAACTTTTCTCAGACTTAAAAATGGCTGTTGGCCGTTACTGTGAATAAAGGGTTACGTGATTGATAATTACCTTTGAAATCCCTCTGCTTGAGGTAATCTTTGTTATGGTCCTCGTTTAGTTGGCGCTTCCAAAAATTAAAACTGTGTACTGTTCCCCTTAAAGATTGACTGTTTATTTCTATATATAAAGGGCCACTATTGTAAGTGACTGTCATGTACTGCTACCTGTCTGCTTGAAGTGAACTGCTTCACGTTTAAAGCTCTTCACTATTTACGGTTCTATTATGTTAAGTAAATTCAAGATTTGTCTTAACGATAGTTATTTCTGCTGGAAGTTCCATCTTCCGGTTCTGAAGCCGGCCTCTGGCCATTGTAACAGTTAACCATTACATGAGAGACTTGTCTGGAACTTGATTACTTCTTACCAATTACTTACATTATCTTTTATTTACTTGCTCTGATATCTTTGATGCCGCCTGTGGGGACTCGGCACTGGCGGTGTAGCCGCGTTATGCTGACTTATTTTTGTACTAACTTGTATATGAATACGTGTAAAATTCATGTTGTCGTATTTAAACTTGTTAAAGATAAACCAGTCCAAGGACTGTGTTGTATGACCATGAGTGTTGGAGAATAATTGTTTCTTGAATCTGTACCTTATCAATGTAATTAACTATTTTCACCAATATGGTCAGTGATCTTACTTGTGATAATTACTTACGAAGAAACAATCACGATCGCAAAATATCATTTATTTGAAATGACTGGTTTCGACACATACAGTAGGCAATTCCCAGATTGATTGCACCATATGCTGACGCTGGCGATATGTTGAGTAGCTGCGTGCTGTCAGGACGATAACTTGTCGTCTTCATCGTCTTGACCACAAGCAGCTGCTCAGCACGTAGCCAGCTTCAGCAAATGGTGCAGTCAATCTGAATACGGCTTACTCTACGTATTTTGCGGGCGTAACCGTTTTTTCATAAGGACCTGTAATTAATTTTTTTATTGATGAGTTACATAATAATTGTTTCCAGTATTGATACAGGCTGTATAGCAGTTGTTTCAAATTTTTCATATTGATTAATCCTGTTCTGTTTTAAGTCAAGTGTACTTTAATTAAAGTCTTGATAAGAGGTGTTAAATTATGTATTTTGGATTGAATGTGCCTAGCGCCTTAACACTCACCTCTTCCGCTTCTTACTGTGTTAGTTTGAACCTGGAAAGGAACTTGATTTCCTCAATTTCAGTCTCTCTTTCCCTCTATCTTTCCTCCTTCACTACATCACTTTCTTTTGATTAAATCCTTCTATTCTTTTTAAGGAGTTACTCAGGGTAGTATACTGTTGGGTTTTCGAGCTTTACAAACAAATCTTTAGGAAACATTATTACCAGTCTTCTGTGGATTGTGGCCTAATACACAGTCCGGTAACATTGAATTGACCACCGCCTATATACGACGTCAAGTGCAATAACCACTCACTGACGGCCGGTGGCAGTATTAGGAGTGGAGGATATATAAAGAATGTCTGTCGGCGGGGAGAAAGAGTGCAGTCGCTGTCGTAACGAGGGAACGAAGCTAATTATCTGACGTCCAAGCTAACAGGTGGAAAGAATGTGTAGAGGGTCTACAAAGGGGAAACTTGAGACCAATAACGTCGCGAGCTGAGGTGGATGCAATTTGCCATAGTGGTTTGTGTTGCTAGCTGAGGTGCTGTGTTGGACGTGAGTTTGGTTATGACGTGAGAGAATTATAGAAAGGGAAGAAAAAGTAGATGAAGATGTGATGGGGAATATGACACTGCGACAAGAATTGGAGACGGAGCACTGAAAGATCTAAGTGAAAACAACGCCCCCAGCGTAAACGAAATTCCCTCAGAATTATTGAAAACTTTTAGAGAGCCACTCGTAACAAAATTATTCTACCTGGTGCGCACGGTATATGAGACTGTCAAAATATCCACAGACCGCTCAGAAGAATGTAGTAATTCCAGTTACAGGTGTTGACGGGTGAGAATATTATCGAAGCATCAGTAAATTGCAAATATACTGACACGAATTATCTACCGAAGAATAGGAATACCTGAAGAAGCCTGCCTCGTAGAAGATCAGTTTGAATATCGGATAAATACAGGGACACTTGAAGCGATTCTGACGCTACGTTGAAAAATGACAAACCTACGTTTGAAGCATTTGAATATCTTGAGGAAGCATCTGGCAATGTTGGCTGGACTAGGCTGTTTGCAATTTTGAAGGTAGTAGGAATAAAATACTAGTAGCGACAAGTTATTCACTATTTTTTGTGTGGAAATCAATTATAAGGGTCAAAGGCAGTGAAAACGAAGTCATAGTCGAGAAGGGAGTGAGACGGTGTTCTAGCTTATACCCGTGTTATTCAGTATGTATTTCGAGTAAGGAACGCAAGGAGATATTTGAAAAAGGAATTTAATTTCAGGCAGAGAAATAAAAAAATACAGTTTTTCGATGAAACTGTTATTCTGTGAGAGACAGCAAAGGACTTGGAAGTGCAGTTGAACGGAAATGGACAGTATCTCGAAAGGCGGATATAAGATGAACGTTAACAAAAAAAATGGTTCAAATGGCTCTGAGCACTATGGGACTTAACTGCTGAGGTCATCAGTCCCCTAGAACTTAGAACTAATTAAACCTAACTAACCTAAGGACATCACACACATTCATGCCCGAGGCAGGATTTGAACCTGCGACCGTAGCGGTCGCGCGGTTCCAGATTGTAGCGCCTAGAACCGCTCGGCCACTCCGGCCGGCTGATAACCAGTTATCGTTAATAGGCAACATGGAAACTCTAATCACGTGTCACATATACGACCCAACAGAATAATTAATGAACTCAGAACAGACACCTTTTAGGAAGAACAAAGTATCAACTAGAATGTGGTATACGAGACAGGTAGGATAAATTCTAAATTTAACGTAATTACAAGTAAGTTTTTCTCCACTGTTGTTCAAAGGATACTGAAATATGGTACCATGGTGTATCAAAGTAAACGAGGATAACAAGTGACATTCCACGAACTAGAAAGAAGTGTGCGTGATGGTCAGGATAAGCACAAATGAGAAACTGCTTTCATATTATTGAAGGTATGGTTCCTAAATGAGAAGACTTCAAGAAAATAACAAAGCTTACATATCATGGTAGAGAATAACAAATGAAAAAAGAAAATCAAAACAATATGAAGCTCAGTTAGAACGGAAATAGGAAATTCTGTCACGGAAAAAGACTATCTCGTAATCCAAAAAAAGTGGTTGAGATGGCTCTGAACATTATGGGACTTAACTTCTAAGGTCATCAGTCTCCAAGAACTTAGAACTACTTAAACCTAACTAACCTAAGGACATCACACACAGCCATGCCCGAGGCAGGATTCGAACCTGCGATCGTAATCCAAGATAATGACCAAATATTTCGTGATACCAACAATACACCAAGATTCTTTAACAGTCACTTTCTATACTTATCAAAGGAACTCACTAATAAGAAAAATAATTAGAAGTATATGCAACAATAAGTGTCAAAAACGTTCAATCAATTTAAGATCACTTGCGTTTCTTCCCGTGAAATAAGGAAAATGATTAGCTCTCCAAAAGGAAAAATTCTCACTGAGTTCTTAACCTTACAAAAAAGAATATTTAAAGTCTATACTTTTGGTAAAATGGAAATGAGAGTTTGGCGTCATTGGCCGGGAGGCCCTTTGCGGGGCAAGTCCGGCCGCCTTGGTGCAGGTCTTATTACATTCTACGCCACATTGGGCGACCTGTGCGCCGAATGGGAATGAAGTGATGATGAAGACAACACAACACCCACCCCATGAGCGAAGAAAAACCCCGACCCAGCCGGCAATCGAATCCGGGCCCGTAGGACGGCAATCCGTCACACTGACCACTTTTTTGTTGTTTTTGTTGTTGTTGTTGTTCTCATTTTGTTCGATGTTGTTCGTTGCATTTGTTCGGTGTGGATATCCCAGGACAGCCGTTCAGTTACACTGTTGAGCCGTTGACTCCATTTTTTTATTTTTTTTTTAATTTTATTACAGGGCAGCTAACCCTCTGAGACCACTCAGCTATCGGAGCGGACTATTCTTTCAGTGTATCTATTGGACGCAGCCCTGTACTTACGGAATTCAGAAAGTAAGTTGCACACGTCAACCCACACTAAGACTGTTGCGCTACAAGAGTGGCACATCGTCAGCAGAGAGTACTCGTTCCGGGTTTCCGGTAGACATAATTCTGCTCTGGTACGGGTAACCAATGTATTACAGTGTGGAAGTGAAACAGCATGGCAACTGGAACATACTCCAGTGACGAAGTACTCGTGACAATACGATTCTTCTGGCTCAAGCGTCTAAATCGGACACAGATTCACCGTGAAATTCTGTCATGTGCACCAAATACAATATCGCCTCCAGCCGTAATGAAGTGGTACTAAAAACATGATCAGACAAAGCATTCGCAACAAAATGCCAGGGATTAAAATGGGTCTTAAGATCTTTGGGGCTCAGATTATATTAGGTACAGTTGGCCGATTAAAACCAGTAATTGATAGCAGTGAGACACTTAGGGAAAGTTTGAAGTCGAAGTGATTGGTTCGTGATAAATGGAGATGATGCATTTGTCTCTGTAGACGAACTCAAATCCACCGAAACTGAAAATGGAACGGCATGTGAGACTGTCTGGACAAGACCTAGTGTCAAGAATGGGCATACGTTTAATATGCAACAAACAGATTCAGTTATTTTGCGGATGACACTTTACTGCAACCAGTCCACACATACATACAGCAACAGAAGACTTGTTTCAATGTTCTTAAAAATATCATTGACTGGCTTTCAGCGAAAGGTTTCACAGTATATATTTTCCGTACATCAGCAGTAATGACAAATGGAATACAAAAGGCAGCCGGTGTGGCCGAGCAATTCTAGACACTTCAGTCTAGAACCGCGCGACCGCTACGGTAGCAGGTTCGAATCCTGCTTCGGGCATTGATGTGTGTGATGTCCTTAGGTTAGTTAGTTTAACTAGTTCTAAGTTCTAGGGGACTGATGACAGACGCCAGCCGGAGTGGCCGTGCAGTTCTAGGCACTACAGTCTGGAACCGGGTGACCGCTATGGTCGCAGGTTCGAATCCTGCCTCGGGTATGGATGTGTGTGATGTCCTTAGGTTAGTTAGGTTTAATTAGTTCTAAGTTCTAGGCGACTGATGACCTGAGAAGTTAAGTCGCATAGTGCTCAGAGCCATTTGAACTGATGACAGATGTTAAGTCCCACAGTGCTCAGAGCCATTTTGGAGTACAAAATGAGGAAATAATAACTAGAATGGAAACTACAAAAATTTTAGGTTTCCATATTGATGAGACTTTAGACTCGGAAAGCTCATTTTGGGACTCTTATAAAAATTATTTCAGCTACATTTGCTCTTAGAAACATTTTTAAATCTTGAGGAGAGACCAATCAGTAAGTTGGCATATTTATGCATTTTTCCATTCAGTAATGTCATATGAAATAATGTTCTGGGGTAATCGATCTTTGAGAAAGATAGACTTCGTTGCCCAAAATGGTGGTGTGAAAAAGTATGTTGCAGTCACCCATGAACATCTTGTTGTCATCTGATTAAGGAGTTACGAATTTTGGCTCCTGCTTCACAATCGCCAAATGAGGTTTGTTGTAAATTTCTACAGTTCAAAAGGAACAATGATGTACATAATTATGATACCAGAAAAAAAATGACGACCATCACTTCACATTAAGGTTGTCTTTAACACAAAAAAGGGGTGCACAGTTTTGCAGGCAAAATCTTGGGTCATTCACACTGAGGTATACCATGTCTAACATAATGCAGCGTAAAATTTGAAATAAAAACAGAGAAAGGTTCTTCTTGACAACTCCGTCTATTCTGGAGAAGAATTTCTATTATTGTTATGTGTAAAAGGCGTTGGGTATGACTTAATAACACACATCAGTACATTTTTTAAGAAAGTATAGTTGATCTGCATGTAGTCACAGTTACAAAATAATTTGTGATGTGAAAATAAAAGGATTCTTTCCACATTATTACGGTTTATCGCGAAACTGATCCATGGAACGTGAACCCAACTGCCTAACTAATTAACCACAGAGTGCATGCTGTTCCCAGTATGTAACATGTGTCTCGACTCCTGAGTTTGTGGTTAATACCAGTGGTTCCAGTCTGTTGCGAACTCCAGCTGAGGAACGTCGCGTCAATAGGGTCAGCAGGGCCGGACAAAGGAGACGGCCTCAGTCATACACTATGTGATAAAAAGTATCCGGACACCCCGAAAAACATACGTTTTTCATATTAGGTGCAGTCTGCTGCCACCTACTGCCAGGAACTCCATATCAGTGACCTCAGTAGTCATTAGACATCTGGAACAGCATGGGACGCCCCGCAGAACTCAAGGACTTCGAACGCGGTCAGGTCACTGGGTGTCACTTGTGTCGCGTATGTCTGTACGCGAGATTTCCACACCCCTGAACATCCCTAGGTTCACTGTTTACGATGTGATAGCGAAGTGGAAACGTGAAGGAACACGGAAAGCACAAAAGCGTACAGTCCGACCACGTTTGTTGACTGACAGAGAAAACCGACAGTTGAAGAGGGTCGTAATGTGTAATAGGCAGACATCTATCCAGACCATCACACAGAAATTCCAAACTGCATCAGGATCCACTGCAACTACTATGGCACTTGGGCGGGAGGTGAGGAAACTTGGATTTCACGGACGAGCAGTTGCTCATAAGCCACACATCACGCCAGTACATGCCGAACGACGCCTCGCTTAGTGTAAGGAGCGTTAACATTGGACGATTGAACAGTGGATAAATGTTGTGCGGAGTGACGAATCACGGTACACAATGTGGCGATCCGATGGCAGGGTGTGGGTATGGCGAACGTCCGGTGAACGTCATCTGCCAGCGTGTGTAGTGCCAACAGCAAAATTCGGAGGCGGTGGTGTCATGCTGTGGTCGTGTTTTTCATGGAGGGATTGCAGTCCTTGTTGTTTAGCGTGGCACTATCACAGCACAGGCCTACATTAATGTTTTAAGTACCTTATTCCTTCCCACTGTTGAAGACCAATTCGGGGATGGCGACTGCATCTTTCAACACGATCGAGCACCTGTTCATAATGCACGGCCTGTGGCGGAGTGTTTACGCGGCAATAACATCCCTGTAATGGACTGGCCTGCAAAGAGTCCTGACTTGAATGCTATAGAACACCTTTGAGATGTTTTGGAACGCCGACTTCGTGCCAGGCCTCACCGACTGACATCGATACCTCTCCTCCGTGCGGCACTCCGTGAAGAATGGTCTGACGTTCCAAAAGATACATTCCAGCAGCTGACTGAATGCATGCCTGCGAGAGTGGAAGCTGTCATAAAGGCTAAGGGTGGGCCAACATCATACTGAATTCCAGCATTACCAATGGAGGGCGCCCCGAACTTGCAAGTCATCTTCAGTTAGTTGTCCGGTTACTTCACATACTGTATGACGTGTCAAAGACACGATGATTCGAGTGGACAACAGCCATAATGAAGGGGGCCGCGTTTTTCGAATCCGACTCGGAGAGCCGAGACATGGCGTATTGTGCTGACGCTTCCCGTGTACGGAGTCATGTTCTGCTGGATTGTTCTTCATCAAGTGCAGATAAAATTGTAGCAGAAGAATGAAACATTACTATCTGCGTCTAACAGTATCTCCAACTTCCTTCTTTTTTGTCTGTCTTGCTAATCTCTTCTCACTATTTTTAAAGTTTATTTGCGTGCCGTGCGCCATCTATGTCGATGTCAGGCTGGAACATCTGCGGCAGGCGAGAGTTCAGAATAGTTAGCGACAAAGGCGATTTTAAGTACGGCTGCGCGGGTCGAGTGCGGGCAGTTGGAGTTCGATCGGACGTACGCTGTGAGAGTAAACAGCTGAGGCACTGAAAGGCCGCGGGTGCAAGACCGTGGCAATGGATGTTCAGACATTTGGTTGAGCAGATCCGATAGCGGCAGCCGAGACTGGGAACAGTATAGCTCAGCCACATTTGCACTTAGAACCATTGCAGATCATGGGGAGAGACATATCGTAAGTTGACACATAATTTTCATTCGGTGATGTCATATGGAATAATGCTCGGGGGTAACTCATCTTTAAGAAAGGAACTCTTCATTGCGCAAAACTGTGCTGTACGAATAATATGTGGTAATCTCCCACGATCACCTTGTAGACATCTGTTTGAGGACTTTGTCATTCTGACAACAGTTTCAAAGTATATTTATTACCCCGCGAAGTTTATTTAAATAACCCATTACAGTTCCAAAGGAACATAATTACAATAGCAGAAGGAAAAATAACATTCATTACACGTCATGAAGGTTGTCTTTTGTACAAAAAGGTGTGCACAGAGCTGTAACAGAAATTTCTTATCACTCATCCAGTGCCGCGCGGGGTAGTCTTGCGTTCTAAAGCGCCTTGCCACTGTTCGCGCAGCTACGCCCGTCGGAGGTTCGAGTCCTCCCTAGGGCATCGGTGTGTGTGTTGCCCTTAGCCTAGGTTAGTTAGATTAAGTAGTATGTAAGCCTAGGGACCGATGAACTTAGCAGTTTGGTTCCATAGGAACTTACCACAATTTTTTTACTTATCCAGTAGAATCAATTTGGTAACAAACTGAGAAAGTTTCTCGCTGACAACTCCTTCTACTCCGTAGAAGAATTTCTATTATTGTGTTACTGTAATGTGCAAAAGATGGAAAGTGATAGATATGAATTAATAATTCACATCTGTATCTCTTTTCTTCTTTAAAAAAAAAATAAAATAAAAGGACCCTTAGAAATGTTCAGAATGTAGCCGTTGTACCGTATGTACAGATTAATTTGAGGTGTGAGTTTAAAGTGGCTCGTTCCACACCATTACGATCTATCGTCCAAAAATGATCCATGGAACATGTAACTAACTAACTAGCTGCGCACTTTATTTTGGCTCTCAAGTTTGAATTCAGGTTCGTTGCGCAGTTGCACCGATGATTCGTTCACGACTGCACTTTCTGGTGAATGAGAGAGAAGTAGATTTAGTTGGTCTCTGATGATTCAGCATTCTGCCTACCAGGTTCATTATTGTGTACATTGAATATAGAAGGTGCGTAGCGTGGCGACTCAAGACCTACTAATTTTTTGTTTGTTATATAGACGCGTAATTGTAGCGAGCGATTATTTTGCTTGCGTATGCGTGTGGCGGGACAGTCAATTCCCAGTGGTTTTGAGTTCTTCTTTCGTACGTGTATTCGTGCCGTAAGTTTCAAATAGCCACGGTAGTAAGTTTCTGAAGCATCAAAACCTTGACTGGCACAATTTGTTTGACTTTAACATTTGCTGTGGAGATCTTAAAGGACTGGCGTTACTATTCGTACATCTGCGGGTATTTATCTGTTGTGACTGCCGTTGCCTCAGAAGGTGAATGTTTTAGGTAACACTTAATGTTAATTAATGTTGTATGTTTAGGGTAGTCCTTAGGGAGGTTTTAAGGTAAATTACTAGCTGATTTACATTGCTAAAATGTGTGACCCCCAGGGGCCGTGATTTAATGGGCAGGCACAATACCATTATTATTCATAAGTGTGTTTGCTATCGACGCAATGACTTGCTTGCAGTGAGGCACGTTTTACTCCACCTGACTTGTTAACATACTATTCTGCTCCCTCCATTTCAAAGGCTGCGGGCTGTAAATAATTTCTTGCTCTTGTGTTTGCGCCGGTATCCACTGAAATCTTACTCGCCACGTCATTATCAGTAATCTGTTAATTTACGCTTGTAACTGATCCTGTTGTTACTAACTTTTCTCAGACTTAAAACTGGCTGTTGGCCGTTACTGTGAATAAAGGGTTACGTGATTGATAATTACCTTTGAAATCCCTCTGCTTGAGGTAATCTTTGTTATGGTTCTCGTTTAGTTGGCGCTTCCAAAAATTAAAACTGTGTACTGTTCCCCTTAAAGATTGACTGTTTATTTCTATATATAAAGGGCCACTATTGTAAGTGACTGTCATGTACTGCTACCTGTCTGCTTGAAGTGAACTGCTTCGCGTTTAAAGCTCTTCACTATTTACGGTTATATTATGTTAAGTAAATTCAAGATTTGTCTTAACGATAGTTATTTCTGCTGGAAGTTCCATCTTCCGGTTCTGAAGCCGGCCTCTGGCCATTGTAACAGTTAACCATTACATGAGAGACTTGTCAGGAACTTGATTACTTCTTACCAATTACTTACATTATCTTTTATTTACTTGCTCTGATATCTTTGATGCCGCCTGTGGGGGCTCGGCACTGGCGGTGTAGCCGCGTTATGCTGACTTATTTTTGTACTAACTTGTATATGAATACGTGTAAAATTCATGTTGTCGTATTTAAACTTGTTAAAGATAAACCAGTCCAAGGACTGTGTTGTATGACCATGAGTGTTGGAGAATAATTGTTTCTTGAATCTGTACCTTATCAATGTAATTAACTATTTTCACCAATATGGTCAGTGATCTTACTTGTGATAATTACTTACGAAGAAACAATCACGATCGCAAAATATCATTTATTTGAAATGACTGGTTTCGACACATACAGTAGGCAATTCCCAGATTGATTGCACCATTTGCTGACGCTGGCGATATGTTGAGTAGCTGCGTGCTGTCAGGACGATAACTTATCGTCTTCATCGTCTTGACCACAAGTAGCTGCTCAGCACGTAGCCAGCTTCAGCAAATGGTGCAGTCAATCTGAGTACGGCTTACTCTACGTGCCGAAACAGGACATTTTAAATAAATGTATTTTGCGGGCGTAACCGTTTTTTCATAAGGACCTGTAATTAATTTTTTGATTGATGAGTTATATAATAATTGTTTCCAGTATTGATACAGGCTGTATAGCAATTGTTTCAAATTTTTCATATTGATTAATCCTGTTCTGTTTTAAGTCAAGTGTACTTTAATTAAAGTCTTAATAAGGGGTGTTAAATTATGTATTTCGGATTGAATGTGCCTAGCGCCTTAACACTCACCTCCTCCGCTTCTTACTGTGTTAGTTTGCACCTGGAAAGGAACTTGATTTCCTCAATTTCAGTCTCTCTTTCCCTCTATCTTTCCTCCTTCACTACATCACTTTCTTTTGATTAAATCCTTCTATTCTTTTTAAGGAGTTACTTAGGGTAGTATACTGTTGGGTTTTCGAGCTTTACAAACAAATCTTTAGGAAACATTATTACCAGTCTTCTGTGGATTGTGGCCTAATACACAGTCCGGTAACATTGAATTGACCACCGCCTATATACGACGTCAAGTGCAATAACCACTCACTGACGGCCGGTGGCAGTATTAGGAGTGGGGGATATATAAAGAATGTCTGTCGGCGGGGAGAAAGAGTGCAGTCGCTGTCGTAACGAGGGAACGAAGCTAATGATCTGACGTCCAAGCTAACAGGTGGAAAGAATGTGTAGAGGGTCTACAAAGGGGAAACTTGAGACCAATAACGTCGCGAGCTGAGGTGGATGCAATTTGCCGTAGTGGTTTGTGTTGCTAGCTGAGGTGGTGTGTTGGACGTGAGTTTGGTAATGACGTGAGAGAATTATAGAAAGTGAAGAAAAAGTAGATGAAGATGTGATGGGGAATATGACACTGCGACAAGAATTGGAGACGGAGCACTGAAAGATCTACGCCCCCAGCGTAAACGAAATTCCCTCAGAATTATTGAGAACTTTTAGAGAGACACTCGTAACAAAATTATTCCACCTGGTGTGCACGGTATATGAGACAGTCAAAATATCCACAGACTGCTCAGAAGAATGTAGTAATTCCAGTTACAGGTGTTGACGGGTGAGAATACTATCGAAGCATCAGTTAATTGCAAATATACTGACACGAATTATCTACCGAAGAATTGGAATACCTGAAGAAGCCTGCCTCGTAGAAGATCAGTTTGAATTTCGGATAAATACAGGGACACTTGAAGCGATTCTGACGCTACGTGTTAGCAAATAGGTTGAAAAATGACAAACCTACGTTTGAAGCATTTGAATATCTTGAGGAAGCATCTGGCAATGTTGGCTGGACTAGGCTGTTTGCAATTTTGAAGGTAGTAGGAATAAAATACTAGCAGCGACAAGTTATTCACTATTTTTTGTGTGGAAATCAATTATAAGGGTCAAAGGCAGTGAAAAAGAAGTCATGGTCGAGAAGGGAGTGAGACGGTGTTTTACCTTATACCCGTGTTATTCAGTATGTATTTCGAGTAAGGAATGCAAGGAGAAATTTGAAAAAGGAATTTAATTTCAGGCAGAGAAATAAAAAAAATACAGTTTTTCGATGAAACTGTTATTCTGTGAGAGACAGCAAAGGACTTGGAAGTGCAGTTGAACGGAAATGGACAGTATCTCGAAAGGCGGATATAAGATGAACGTTAACAAACGTGAAACAAGAGTATTGGGTTGTAGTCTAATAAAATCAAGTGCTGCTGAGACAATTATATTACGAAACGAGACATTAAAAGTAGTATATAAGTTCTGTTGTTTGTGCAGCAAAATGGCTCTGAGCACTATGCGACTTAACTGCTGAGGCCATCAGTCGCCTAGAACTTAGAACGAATTAAACCTAACTAACTTAAGGACATCACACACATCCATGCCCGAGGCAGGATTCGAACCCGCGACCGTAGCGGTCGCTCGGCTCCAGACTGTAGCGCCCAGAACCGCACGGCCACTCCGGCCGGCCAAGTTTGTGCAGCAAAACAGGAATCTGTTAACATCTAATATAGATTTAATAACTAAGAAATTTTTTCTAAAGGTATTTATCTTGATAGTATCCATGCAAACGTGGGCAATAAGCGATTGGGACAACAAGAGAATAGGCTGGCCAGTGTGGCCGAGCGGTTCTAGGCGCTATAGTCTGGAGACGCGCGACCGCTACGGTCGCAGGTTCGAATCCTGCTTCGGGCATGGATGTGTGTGATGTCCTTAGGTTAGTAAGGTTTAAGTAGTTCTAAGTTCTAGGGGACTGATGACCTCGGAAGTTAAGTCCTATATTGCTCAGAGCCAACAAGAGAATACAAATTTTTGAAATGCGGTGCTACAGAAGAATACTGAAAATTAAATGAGTAGATCGAATAACTAAAGAGGATGAAGAGATCGTTTGATAGGACCCATGCAGGGGCATTAAGAAAATGTCAATTTCGTAATGGAGGTAGTGTATGTGTATGTTTTTGGAGAGGAGTGATGGTTAAAATTGTATAGGGGGATCTAGGCATGAGTACGGTAAACCGGTTCAGACGGATGAAGGTTACAGGAGTTATTCAGAGACGATAGACTAGCCCGGAGAGTTGCATCAAACTAATCTTCAGTCTGAAGGCCACAACAACAGCTACAACAATAAATCGTCCTCCCTTTTTCGTTAGCCCACAAAGTTGATCTTGAAATAGGCCCCCGAAGTATACTTACAATACCCAGTGAAAATTCTAAACAAAACTAGACATCTCAGGGACATCTAATGCACGAATGTGAATCATACATACTAAAGGGAAAAAACCACACCACCAAAAACAAGTAGGATAATGAAATTTCAGTAACACATTTGTGTAGGTAACGCATTAAAGTGATTAACATTGCGAGATCAGCGGTTAATGTAAGTGCGAGATAAGCCACTGCAATTGTGGAATGGTGGTACATTAATAATCTGTGTAAACTCCAGGATGTTGAATGCAAGCATGAAAACGTGCATGCGTTGTAATGTACAGCTGCAAGACTTCAGTTTGTGGATGGAGTTCCATGCCTGTTGCACTTGGTTGGTCAGTACAGGGACAGTTGAAGCTGTTTGTGGGTAATGCTGGAATTGTCGTCCAATGATGTCTCGTTATGCACTCGACTGTAGACAGATCTGGTGATCGAGAAGGCTATAGCAATGTGTCGAGTCTCTGTAGAGCGTGTTGCGTTACAGCAGCGATATGTGGGCGAGCGTTATCCTGTTGGAAAACACTCCTCGAATGCCGTTCATGAATGGCAGCACAAAAGGTTGAATCACCAGACTGCCGTACAAATTTGATGTCAGAGTGCGTCGGATTACCACGAGAGTGTTCCTGTTGTCATACGAAATGGCATCCCAGACCTTAGCTCCAAGTGGAGCTCCAGTGTGTCTAGCAGGGAGACAGGAGGGTTGCAGTTTCTCAACTGAACTGCTTCTAACCAACACACGGCCATCACTGGCAGAGGCTCTCGTTTGACACCACTGAAGTCGCAAACGGCAGTTGTTAAGGGTCAGTGGAACGCACGCTAGGGCGCCTTGCTCGGAGCTGTGCTTGAAGTGACCGATCTGTAAGAGTTTGTTGTGTTACTGTGGTGCCAACTGCTGATGAAACTGCCGCTGCAGATAAAGTACGATGCTCCAGAGACACATTCTAGACACATTGTGTTCTCTCACGGTAGTGCCACGTGGCCGTCGGGAGCCCAGTCTTCTTGCGACCGTACTTTCTCGTGACCACTGCTGCCAGCAATCATGCACAGTGGCTACAATCTTGACAACTCTCTACGCAATATCGCAGAAGAAACATCCGATTCTGGAAGCCCTATTGCACGACCTTGTTCAGACTCAGTGAGGTGTTATAACGCCATCTTTGTCGCCTTAAAGCATTCCTGACTAACATCGGCTTCCACGTTGAATCTCAATGATAAGCAACGCTCAAAACCGTTAGAGCTTGTACCTGAAGCAAACTTCATTTGTGTCCTAATAGTGACGCTACTAGCTAATGGCAAGAAATTTGAATATGCATCATCTTTTAGATATACAAACACGCCTCCCAACTCCTTTGTGTTGCGCTTTATTTATTAATTTATTTTCGTCAGTGTATAAGGGAGTAAATGGCAGTATTATGTTGTACTGCTTTATGGATTACTTGTTATGCAACCGCAACCACGGAGCAAGACACACTACAGTTATAGCTTCTTTCTTGTTATTGAGTGTATCTGTCCCACATTCTGTCCTTATCGTTAGGGCCAGGATTTTAATTACCTAAAAAACAGTGAAATATGCAAGCACTTATGACCTAAAACTTACAAAAATTTGACCTTAAAAAATAAAATATGACTTGATAGAAGTTTATCTAAAGCATTCTTGTTTGTTTATTTAATTTTTTATTCACCAAAACGTAATACAAAATTCACTTCTCAAAATATTGTAAGAAAATTCTTTCTTGCTGTAGGGTTTGTGGCTAATTTGCACCTATTTTTTGAATGTCTGAATGTTTTATATTCTACACAAACTACAGTGAAAAAATCATCTGTTGAAACAGTAAAACAATGTTTTTATTTCTACATAGTATTTAAAGCTTTTCACATTATTTAATACCGCATGTCAATTTTTAGTAGCCGCGCGGGATTAGCCGAGCGGTCTCAGGCGCTGCAGTCATGGACTGTGCGGCTGGTCCCGGCAGAGGTACGAGTCCTCCCCCGGGCATGATTGTCTGTGTTTGTCCTTACGATAATTTAGGTTAAGTAGTGTGTAAGCTTAGGGACTGATGACCTTAGCAGTTAAGTCCCATAAGATTTCACATACAATTGAACACTTTTGAATTTTCAGTATCTGCGAAGTTGCACTGTATCACAAGGTGCATTTTCAGGTTTTTAATTGTGGAAGATCTAAGGTTGTCACTGAGAATAGTTTTGTACCTGGAAAAGCTCCTCTCCACTTCACAAGACGTCACTGGAGCGTATTTCAAGGCAGCCAGGTCGTTGGAGTTCAGCTTTGTTTCAGTATCTTCCCTGAAAGACCGTCACTAATTTTGCACAGTGTAGAATATCCAGGATTCCGCTGAGAACACTTTGCAGTTTGGTTTTCACTTTGTTAGCCACATGACCACGAGCTCGACCCAACTCACTCTGCACATGTTGCACAATATTCAGGACATCACATAGCTGAGTGCCAACAGCTTCCAGTCGTTTGATGGCCTTTCTATCTCACTGAAAAAGTAGCGTTGATGTATGCCAAGTTTCGAGACAATGCATCTGTAATAACTTCTTCCACAATTTTGTTAGCACTTGATCCATCGCTATCAAGCTCACAGAAGATTGTCTTTATTTGGGTGTAGTTGGCGCAGTATTACTCAGCAGCATTAAGCCAAGAACCCGATCGTGTAAGAACAGCTTTAGGTGAAAGGGGCGTTGAATTTGCTTGTTCCTTGAATTTCTGCACCCGTAGCGGAGCCTTCTCATAGATTTTCTTGCCACAGGAAATTAATTTGTCCACGTCAGGGTAATTTGATCGCACCTCTTCGGCAACTCTGTGCAATGCATGTGCAAGGCAAGTGGCGTACACCATACTGGGGTAGAGAATCTGAAGCCCTTTGGCTGCTTTAGCCGTATATGAAGCACCATCTGTTACAAGCAGCAAAACGTAGTCTCTTTTCCCACCATCCGGCCACGGTAGCTTCAGAGAGTTGTCAAACAAAATAGCAATCGTCGAATTGTTTACTCTATCGAGAGCTTCACACGTTAGTAGGAACATATATCCAGGGTCACAACTTTCAGTGCAAATGTTATCTTTGCGGATGAGGCTTCATGCCAACGCGATCAAATTGCAACATGTGTGGGCTGACGAGAATCCGCACGCAATTGTGCAATCACGTCATCAACACAGATTTTCTGTGAACGTTTCGGCAGGCATTGTTGGTGATGTCTTGATTGGGCCCCATGTTCTTCCACCTACGCTCAATGGAGCACGTTATCATGATTTCATACGGGATACTCTAACTGTGCTGCTAGAACATGTGCCTTTACAAGTACGACACAACATGTGGTTCATGCACGAAGAAGCTCCTGCACATTTCAGTCGAAGTGCTCGTACGCTTCTCAACAACAGATTCGGTGACCGATGGATTGGTAGAGGCGGACCAATTCTATGGCCTCCACGCTCTCCTGACCTCAACCCTCTTGACTTTCATTTATGGGGGCATTTGAAAGCTCTTGTCTACGCAACCCCGGTACCAAATGTAGAGACTCTTCGTGCTCGTATTGTGGACGGCTGTGATACAATACGCCATTCTCCAGGGCTGCATCAGCGCATCAGGGATTCCATGCGACGGAGGGTGGATGCATGTATCCTCGCTAACGGAGGACATTTTGAACATTTCCTGTAACAAAGTGTTTGAAGTCACGCTGGTACGTTCTGTTTCTGTGTGTTTCCATTCCATGATTAATGTGATTTGAAGAGAAATAATAAAATGAGCTCTAACATGGAAAGCAAGCGTTTCCGGACACATGTCCACATAACATATTTTCTTTCTTTGTGTGTGAGGAATGTTTCCTGAAAGTTCGGCCGTACCTTTTTGTAACACCCTGTATACCATCAGTTTGTTAGTTCACCCCAAACTAAGCAGATAGACCCATTAACTGTGCAGTCCGAAAATAAAATTCATGTTGAACTGATGATGATATCTGGCGTGAAATCTACATGTAGATTCTGTGAAATTCCAATTTCCATTTCCACTAAGATACTTAGACCTGCAGTCAGCACGAATTTACCCTACTAATACAAGATATGATATAATTCCACGTTGCATGGAACAGACATCCCATCACGGCCTGTGCTCTGGTGACTTTTCCTGAAGCATCTACGGACGAGAGAGTGATGAAAAACAGGAAGGGGTAGAATGGAGGGATGGGGGTGTGCGCACCCTGCTTTTAGTTTTTCCGCTACAGGATGGAGTGCGGCGCCTGTGGCTGTCACGTTAACCAGGTTTGTTATTCATGTGTGCCGCGCTGACGCACAGGGCGCTAGGAGATAGCTATTTTGCGTAGCAGGTAATTAAACTGGCGAAGTTGCGAGGCGACATTTAAGTTTGAGGATAGCGGAATTAATCTGTGGCGTGCGGAGCCGCCTGGCCGCGCCACAGCGTGTGAACCGGAGACGGGGAACTTAATTTAAACTGCGTGCGAGCCGAATAACTTGGGGAAATTGTCCTGCAAAGCTGCTCATCCAAAAGTGCTGCGAGATCTTCGTCACGGTTGTGCTTGATTGGTTCTGAAATACAGGAGTTTTATTCTGAACTCACGAACCCGGCAGCGCTTCGCAATTGCTAAATGTGTTTGGGAATTGCATATACATCCCAAATTCCTTGCCATCCCCCCTCTCTGCCCATCTTCTCATCCCATCTCTCTACGTCAGTTTTCGTCTGAATATTCAGTAGAGTATGGTGTAAAAATCTGTTGTAAGTACCTCAAGATCTTTTCAATATTGTTAGTAACAACGTTTCCCCTTTGTATATTACAAAAATACATAGCCTGTGTTGGTCCGTATGTTCACTAGTTTATCATGTAAAAATTGGAAGTAAGTTGTTCAAGCACGTTTTGAGATATGTGATAATAAAGCTTCTCCTTTATATATTACATATATATTTATATATTACATATGTTACAAAAATATATAACTTATCTGACAGTGCCATTCCGAATGTTAATCAGAGTATCGTGTAAAAATTTGAAGTAAATTGCTCAAGAACTTCTCGAGATTTGTGGTACTTATGATATATATATATATATATATATATATATATATATATATATATATATATATTTTACAGAAATATGTAGCCTATGACCGCCCGAACGATCATTAGAGTGTCGTGTATTTTGTTACGAAAACATGTGACAGCAGAACTGTCAAACTAAACGAAAAATGGTTTTTATTTTCTTTACCATACAGAAAATACAACAGAACTGTCACAATTTTTCATATCAAAAATACCATTACCATCCACAGTTAAGAATACAACAACAAAGAAATCAACCAAATCGGTCGAGCTGTTCTCAAGCAATGATCTTTCACAATTGATATTAATTTCCGACTTTTACGGTGGATTTTCCGAAAACTTTCTTTCATATGAACCTTGTCCCAACAATAAACAACACTACAACAAAAAGTGAACCAAACGTTCAAGCCATTCTCAGGTGATGATCTTTCATACATGCGGCAAACGATTTTTATATGTAAGTGTAGGATAACTTTTTCCCTTGTTCATATTTGCTGTGTTACTGGCAGAGAGGATGAGTGAGCACATTAATTTTAACCATAAAGTTTATTTCAGTAAGTGCTCATCTAATTTATTAAATGGGCTTAATTAGTTTCGATTGACTCGTGCAGAGTTACGACACTCCGAAGGTTTTTATTAACTTGTTATACCATGAAGCTTCCTGGCAGATTAGAACTGTGTGCCGGACCGAGACTCGAACTCGGGACCTTTGCCTTTCACGGGAAAGTGATCTACCAACTGAGCTGCCCAAGCACGACTCACGCTCCGTCCTCACAACTTTACTTCTGCCAGTACCTCTTGTTTTACCATGTTTGATGTTTTTTCATCCTATGGAATGGGAGCGAAATATTTTTTTGTTTTAAAACTGACGAAGTAGATACTCTATTCTGCATGTTTGTAATAGTCTTATGAAGAAGAAAGAACATTTATTTCTGTGTGATATACACTCCTGCAAATGGAAAAAAGAACACATTGACACCGGTGTGTCAGACCCACCACACTTGCTCCGGACACTGCGAGAGGGCTGTACAAGCAATGATCACACGCACGGCACAGCGGACACACCAGGAACCGCGGTGTTGGCCGTCGAATGGCGCTAGCTGCGCAGCATTTGTGCACCGCCGCCGTCAGTGTCAGCCAGTTTGCCGTGGCATACGGAGCTCCATCGCAGTCTTTAACACTGGTAGCATGCCGCGACAGCGTGGACGTGAACCGTATGTGCAGTTGACGGACTTTGAGCGAGGGCGTATAGTGGGCATGCAGGAGGCCGGGTGGACGTACCGCCGAATTGCTCAACACGTGGGGCGTGAGGTCTCCACAGTACATCGATGTTGTCGCCAGTGGCCGGCGGAAGGTGCACGTGCCCGTCGACCTGGGACCGGACCGCAGCGACGCACGGATGCACGCCAAGACCATAGGATCCTACGCAGTGCCGTAGGGGACCGCACCGCCACTTCCCAGCAAATTAGGGACACTGTTGCTCCTGGGGTATCGGCGAGGACCATTCGCAACCGTCTCCATGAAGCTGGGCTACGGTCCCGCACACCGTTAGGCCGTCTTCCGCTCACGCCCCAACATCGTGCAGCCCGCCTCCAGTGGTGTCGCGACAGGCGTGAATGGAGGGACGAATGGAGACGTGTCGTCTTCAGCGATGAGAGTCGCTTCTGCCTTGGTGCCAATGATGGTCGTATGCGTGTTTGGCGCCGTGCAGGTGAGCGCCACAATCAGGACTGCATACGACCGAGGCACACAGGGCCAACACCCGGCATCATGGTGTGGGGAGCGATCTCCTACACTGGCCGTACACCACTGGTGATCGTCGAGGGGACACTGAATAGTGCACGGTACATCCAAACCGTCATCGAACCCATCGTTCTACCATTCCTAGACCGGCAAGGGAACTTGCTGTTCCAACAGGACAATGCACGTCCGCATGTATCCCGTGCCACCCAACGTGCTCTAGAAGGTGTAAGTCAACTACCCTGGCCAGCAAGATCTCCGGATCTGTCCCCCATTGAGCATGTTTGGGACTGGATGAAGCGTCGTCTCACGCGGTCTGCACGTCCAGCACGAACGCTGGTCCAACTGAGGCGCCAGGTGGAAATGGCATGGCAAGCCGTTCCACAGGACTACATCCAGCATCTCTACGATCGTCTCCATGGGAGAATAGCAGTCTGCATTGCTGCGAAAGGTGGATATACACTGTACTAGTGCCGACATTGTGCATGCTCTGTTGCCTGTGTCTATGTGCCTGTGGTTCTTTCAGTGTGATCATGTGATGTATCTGACCCCAGGAATGTGTCAATAAAGTTTCCCCTTCCTGGGACAATGAATTCACGGTGTTCTTATTTCAATTTCCAGGAGTGTATGTGGAATCAACGATTCTCTTTTAACCCACGATAGTTCATTTGTATAACTTTTTATTTAGAGATTTTGTTTGTGATTTTATACGTTGACTGTGATAAGTTTTCATTTTAATAAAATGTAATATTATGGGTTACCTGAGGCTTTCTCGATGGACTAGTTATAGAAATGGTACTCGGGCGAGACATCGTTTGTCGCCGTGAAACTGCCACAACATTTCATAGTAGCAGCCGGCCGACTTCTTCAGGTGCTACAAACACACTACCGATCTGACGAAGAAGCGAGATTCATAACTGGAAACCTCTTAACTTGCAGTTTAACAACAGTGGCACTTCATGTTTTACCCTCAACCTTCTTCCATGGTTTTATGCGTGTTCTCACGTGTGGATGTCATTACTTGTAGCACATTGAGTGCTCATACCTAAGAAGCGGTTTTGTTATATTTTATTTTATTTATTGCATTTTTTATTATTACCCGGAAACTAGTCCCGAAAATGTCCTGACAGCCGTAGAGTGAGCTGATAAGTGCCTTTGTTTACCAGGTTTCTTATATGTATACTGTCAGAGCAGACAGTCTGCTGGTACAGCTCCCTTGCGGTTTATCGATATCGTTCTTTCAGTGGCGGTACATCAGCCAGTAGATGCATTTCTCGTGGTGGGTAGTCCTGAGGAAGATGGAGACCCAGTCGCAGTGCCCTAATTGCTGTTCGTTGCAATCGTGGGTGTCGGCAGCTATGCCCTAGGCAACTGCTGCATACTCGAGGAGAGGTCGTATGCGGTATGTGTAGATAGCAAAACCGGTCTGGATGTGCAACGTAGACTGTGGGTTGAGCGCTAGATGTAGGTTCCTGAATCGTCCAAGGGCCCTGCCAAGCATTTCTTCCGTATGTTGGCGCCACTTTAGACGTCTCTCAAACGTGACGCCAAGGTATCGAACAGATGATGCCCAGTTTACTGCTGTTTCTCTGACGACGAAGGGTACCAGAGCCTCTTCGTAATTATGGTCTACGTCTTGTTTAGGTTGAAAACTAACCGCATTTTTGTCACCCAGGCGCTGTATCAATTTATAGCCATCTGACAACTCCGTACAGTACCCGTGCATTAAGGCTCTTGAAGCAGTCTCTTCCATCAGCGTATAAGGCCAGCTTCACCCGTGATTTTGTGGGGATTTCTGCTGTAATAGAAGATTAGCATAAATACATACCCAGGTAAACCGTAGAAAATAATTCCAAACTAAAGATTCTTCCACAAAAGTACCGCACACCACCAGACACACTTGTAATCGCTGAAAAGGCAACTAAAACATTCAGGCTGCAGCGCGTGACTACTGCCTCCTAGGTGCTGTCTGACACGTGACCGTGATGAGTGGGTGTTATGTGCTGTCCTTAGGTTAGTTATGTTTAAGTAGTTCTAAGTTCTAGGGGACTGATGACCATAGATGTTAAGCCCCATAGTGCTCAGAGCCATTTGAACCATTTTTTTGACACGTGACGTCACAGTGGCAGACAGGTCCCAGCTGGCAGCCGCGAAGTCTAGGGTGTCCTGCCACGGTCCGCGAGGTTCGAGCTCTCCCGTGGGCATGGGTGTGTGTGCTGTCCTTAGCGTAAGTTTGTTTAATTTAGATTAAGTAGTGTATAAGCCTAGGGACTGATGACCTCAGCAGTTTGGTCCCATAGGAACTTACCACAAATTAGAAAAAAAAAATCCGGATTGCACTCCCCTGGGTTTGCGGTACACTGCATGATCCAGGGTGCCATCCTCCTTACTCCGTACAAACAAGTCCAAGAATGACCGTACGTCATTTTTTTTTTCTTTTCCATGGTAAACCTTCTGACTGTTCGGCTGTTCGGCGAACAGAATTTAGGTGGTGTAGAAATATATCCAGCGATCCATTGCCACGGGGCAAGAATACACAGATATCATCTACATATCACCAAGGGAACGTAGGGTCTTTTAAGTCCACCAACTGAAGTTCTTTCTTCTCGAAAGCTTTCACAAAATGATGAGCCACAGGAGGTGACGAGGGTCTATGCACTGCAACTCCGTCAGTCTGCTGGTCGTTGAATAAAAAGTCATTATCATTATTTGCTTCTTTAAACCTTTTAGCATGTATTGCAGCTATATAAGTTTAAATTTTCAATGAATCAATTACATTTTTCAAATTTTATTTGAAGACTTTTGTTTCGTAAATACTCTCAATGTAACCTCTCATATTAACTTCAAGCACACAGAGATATATTTTGCACGTAACAAAACACTGAAATCTTATGAGAAGGATATGAACTACTTCAAATGATCTACAACATAGCAGATGTCACTTGAATCATTTCTTTTTATTACAACTAAAATTTAATTAATACAGTGAAACTGGAGGTCTGCAGCACAGAATGGCGGGATCTTGTGGCTATTCCTGGCTGTCGTGTAAGTTGTGTCGGGGCACACTTACCTGCGTATGGGTGCTACAGAGAAGATACCATCAACAGAACGTAACAGTAACAAAGACAGTTATTCAGTATACGCTGTACGTAATATCGTAACATACAAATAAAATTTATCAAATGTAAGTTAAAATTACTTTATCATATATTGTAGTTAACCTGTAATCGCTTAGGGGCGAAGTACAGCGGTGTGAAAGCTGCCTATATGTTGTCACATGACACTAGTCATTATCAACAGTCAAATGGTTCAAATGGCTCTGAGCACTATGGGACTTAACATCTGTGGTCATCAGTCCCCTAGAACTTGGAACTACTTAAACCTAACTAACCTAAGGACATCACACACATCCATGGCCGAGGCAGGATTCGAACCTGCGACCGTAGCGGTCACGCGGTTCCTGACTGAAGCGGCTATAACCGCACGGCCACACCGGCCGTCTATCAACAGTCCTATAAAAATAAGTAAAAGCAAATTAAACATATAATGTTATTACATTAATAAATTAAATAAATATGTAAGTACTCTGCATAAAAATTAAAAGCGTTCACCCATTTACACAAAGGTTTGCAGAGAAAATAGTCGTTGTCTTTTTGAAGATTAGCTGAGCACCCGGCATTGCCGTAATACGTATTTATTTCAATTCTATTACTCCATCTCCTCTATCCCCCTCTCTCTGACCACCTCCTCCACCCCCATCTCGTCCTGCCCCTCTCTCTGTCCATCTTCTACTGCCCGCTACTGTCTGCACAACTGTTCCTCGTTCCTTTCTATGTCCGACTGCTCTTCCCCCCTCATCTTGTTCATCTCCTGCACTCCCCTCTCTGTCCAAAACTTCCCTCACATCTCCTAAACTGTGTGTCGTACAATGATATAATTTTGTATGTGCATTCAACAGCATATATGGATACTGTCAGCTAAATGTGTTGCGAACAGAGTTAGCAACAAAGAAATAATAAATGCAAAGGTCATGACGTCATGCCTGATGAAACAGTTTTATTGCATGATTAGCGAAAATACTAGGGTCATTCAGTAAGTAATGCCCAACATTTTTTTTAAAAAATCATTAAGATACATAGACAAACGGCCTTGTTGGTGCTTCACATTTGATGATTGTTGTGTGCGCTGATTAAGTTTCTAGCCGTTCTGGCAGATGGCAGAGTCGTAGTACAGTAGCAAAATGGCGTCTACATACGACTCATGGTATATGCAGCGTGCTGTTATCGAATTCCTGTGAGCAGAAAATGAAACCGTGGTGAACATCCATAAGCGTTTGTGTGCAGTGTATGGCGATGTTGCAGTTGACAGGAGTACAGTTGGATGATGTGTAAAGAAAGGTATACCATCAGGAAATGCAGGAACGGAGCTCCATGATCAACCACGCTCTCGACATCCTGTCACAGCCAATGCTCCAGACGTGCTGAAACGTGCGGATGCCATTATTCGTGCCTACTGGAGCATCACAACTCGACAACTGGCTCTCCAGTTGTCGGTCAGCAATGGAAGTGCGTCTGCAATGATCGAGACTCTCGGATATTCAAAGAGGTGCTCACGATGGATTCCACGAATGCTCACAGCGGACCACAAGATTCAGTGAAATGCCATTTGATTTGAAACCGACGGAGAGGCCTTTCTGTCACGGATCGTTATGTAGGACGAAAGCTGAGTGCAGAACTTTGCGACGGAAACAAAAAGGAAGTCCATGGAGTGGCATTATCCTTGTTCACCGCCAAAAAAGAAATTGAAGACAACTCCCTCTGCCGGAATAGTCGTCGTGACGGTCTTCTGGGATTGTGATGGCATCATTCTCATGGATGTGATGCCAGGAGGGTCAACCATCAATTATAGAGGCATAGGCATACGTAAAGACTCTGAATAACCGTTTCCGACGTGTTCGATCGGACAAGAACCCGGCAGAAATCTTGCTCCAACAGGATAATCTACGCCCACATATAAGTCTGAGAACCCGGGAACACATCACCAAATTGGGTTGGACAACATTGTCTCATCAATCCTACAGTCGAGACCTGGCACCCTCTTCGGGCTGCTTAATGATCCTCCACGGGGAACACACTCCGAAGATCACAAAAGTGTCAGTCACCTAGTGAAAACATGACTGCGGCTACAGGATAGGAGCTTTTACCAGCAGGAAATATATGGTCTACCAAACGCTGGCACACTTCCACAGAACGTGATGCAGATTACATCGAAAAATAGGATACGGACAAGACATGTTGATGTATATTGTCACCAAATTCTGACCCTTCACTACAAATATGTGTGTGTTCAAATGTGTGTGAAATCGTATGCGACTTAACTGCTAAGGTCATCAGTCCCTAAGCTTACACACTAATTATCCTAAGGACAAACACACACATCCATGCCCGAGGGAGGACTCGAACCTCCGCCGGGACCAGCCGCACGGTCCATGACTGCAGCGCCTTAGACCGAACTATAAATATGTTCAGAGAAAAAAATGTGGGGCATTACTTATTGAAAGACCCTCGTATATTAAACGATAAACTATTTTCCTTTCATCATTATGTGTGTGTGGGAGGGGGGGGGGGATGTCAGAGGTAAAAAGTTTCGTAAAGGTTTGAAACTATGGGTAAAGTTCGTTGCAAGCCATTAAGCGCCCTCGTTTATATATGCTGGATGAGTAGAATCTGGGTATTCGCTCGTCGTGGCCTACGCTTCTTTTTCATCCCGACCCCCACCCCTTTGACAGGTAGGCAGTTCTGACCCAACAGCTACTCTTTATAGACAGTAGGTGATTATGTACCGAGGTTGACTGTAAACGGACCAGTGGTTTCAGAGGAGATGTAGAACATACGTGCCGACACATATTTTTATAACATTTACGAGTATATTTTCTTCCGTGACGCGATTTTGATGAACTACAGCCTACACGGTGTCCCTGGTTATCCCAAAGTCACCAGTGAAAACCCTACAAAAAATCAAGTAGTTTTGGAGATTATCTTCTTGAAAGACAGACAAGAGAAGACGATTTCCCAGATTTGTTCAAATGGCTCTGAGCACTATGCGACTTAACTTCTGTGGTCATCAGTCGCCTAGAACTTAGAACTAATTAAACCTAACTAACCTAAGGACATCACACACATCCATGCCCGAGGCAGTATTCGAACCTGCGACCGTAGCAGTTGCGCGGTTCCGGATTGCGCGTCTAGAACCGCTAGACCACCGCGGCCGGCCCCAGATTTGTTATTGGAATAGGTGTCAACTCCACAAAAACCCGATGAATATGGGAAAACTACTGAAAATCTTAATTTGGATGGCAGAACAGAGAGCTGAGACCAACTCGACTAAAATATGTGTGCGATTTTAATGCACTGTATCATTTCGGTCCTTGAGTTACTTTCGAGCGCTAATTCCAAATGACTAGTTACGTTCCATATGACGAAAGAAGACCCCTGACAGCTGGAAGCGCTATTGCCGGCTTTCAAGCGGGAGGTGCAAAAGGGTGTCGTCAACACTGACTGAAAGCCATAGCCTCTAGGACCTCCGGCAACAGTGAGGCCTTGACATAACTATGTAAGCAAAACCGCCCGGTTGGCCGTGCGGTCTTACGCAGGGCTTTCCGGGCGGGAAGGAGCGCCCGGTCCCCGGCACGATTCCGCCCGGCGGATTTGTGGCGAGGTTCGGTGAACCGGCCAGTCTGTGGATGGTTTTTAGGCGGTTTTCCATCTGCCTCGGCGAATGCGGACTGGTTCCCCTCATTCCGCTTCAGTTACACTATGTCGGCGATTGCTGCGCAAAGTTCTCCGCGTACGCGTACTCCACCATTACTCTACCACACAAACATAGGGGTTACACTCGTCTTGTGTGAGACGTTCCCTGGGGGGGGTCCACCTGTGGCCGAACCGCACAATAACCCAGGGTTCGGTGTAGGGCGGCAGAGGGGTGAAGTGGACTGCGGTAGTCGTCGTGGGGTTGTGGACCACTGCAGCTGCGGTGGGGACGGAGCCTTTCTGTCGTTTCTAGGTGCCCGGTTAACATGCAATACAATACAATGTAAGCAAAATGACATTACCTTATTTTTCGTGGGACGCCAAGAAGGAGTCACACAACCCCGTCTTTAACGGCCGAGCTTCCTCTTTTCAACCGTGCAGTAGTCTATGGTGCCATCGCTGCTCCTTCCATGCTTCCTTCATCAATATAGACGTCGCCGGCCGAAGTTATGCTTTGATGAGTGATCACTAGATTCATACAGCACCAATTTCCTTAAATCGCTCTAAAGTCTCAGTTCACTGGAAAATTTCCCCATTACATAGTGTCACTGGTCACTGAAAATAGTTCACTTCAATGTGTTCCGACATCAGCCATTTTGGAAATTTATGGTAAGGACTATGGGACCAAACTGCTGAGGTCATCGGTCCCTAGGCTTACACACTACTTAATCTAACTTAAACTAACTTATTTTAAGGACTACACACACACGCTTGCCTGAGGGAGGACTCGAACCTCCAACAGGGGGAGCTGCGCGAGACTTCAGCCATAAAAAGCACTACACTGTCGAGCGCTGGATGTGATACGTTAAGAATTCGTTTCTTTTCTTTAAAAAAAATGCCGTTGGAACTTTGTCATGCGAAGCCGACTTAATTTTCTTGAATTGAGGCAGAACGAGGAAAACGTGCGCTGTTTTTATTTACAAGTAATTTCTTTTGTTTTATGTTGCCAATTACTTTGCAGTGTTCTGCGCACATGTGCGGGCGGAAATCCTGAGTGTTATTTGTGAATTTACGATTTAATCACAGCCACACATATTACCGCTTTTTTAAACCAGCAAAGTCGACCGCCAGGTCGCGCAATACCACACACACAGTAGCCGATGCTTTTCAGCGGATATTTTGCAATAATCCGACGCATCAATTTGAATCCTAATAAAATCTGATAATGAAGCACAAGCTTTGTTAAATGGCGTTAATTCCAACTGCACTGTAGACAGAAATCCACGGCGCTCCAGTTCTTCTAAAATCCCGTACAGTCTGTTTGACATCGTTTGTTTATTGGAGTGTCGTTGTTTTCTGTCGCGGCTGATGGAAACTGAGGTGAATTATTCGAGACTACACTCTGCAACGAAAGAGTAACCTCCTTTACTTTTACAGAAAACGACCTTACTTATATAATAAAAATGGAGAAACCTCATCTGTTTCTAATGAGCTGTACACAAGAGTTTATGTACATAAAGTCTGAAGTAAATAAAACAATAAAAGTTTAATTGTTCCCAGAAGGAACTAAGTGTTGCACTCACTCGAGTTGAATCAGTTACTAATATTCACCTAGCAAGTAAGCAAGGCTCGAGAATAAGTTGGAATATTGTAGTACGTCGAATAGTGGTAAGTAAACAAATGCAATACAACACACACCTATCAGACTCGAATTTTTCCATCGAACTAAATACTCCACCAATATAAACGCACCTACGCTTTCCTGATAGCCGTACCCAACTGACTTAATGGCGGACACCATACGACGCGCTCATTTTCCAGTACGCTGTAATAAATAGCACAAATTTCGACATGTAAATTGGATAAGTGTGCAATGTGCAGGACTAATATTCACAAAAATTGCAGTTACACATTTACATGTAGCAAACGAGAAAGAAAACAGAAACTTAGAATGTCTGCACCATTGCAAATAGATAGGTAATATACATTAATGCTAAAAGAATGGAAGCAGAGTCGAAATTACCAATTTTTTTTTTCTACTTTCTGTTACAGCTGCATTCAAAAATTTTCATTCGTGATGACTAGTTTCGTAGTACATCGTCCATTCTCAAACCATAGCCTTCGTTGTAAACATTAACATTTATTTCCGCCAGCGCACGCGTAAGGAGTATCTACAACTGATATTCTTATGTATGTATGAAATAATGCTTATACAATACCCAATACCTTCACAATGACCGGAAAAGAATCCTCCCTCCAAAGGTCAGTAGTAGTTCTATAATACAGACGGCTGGAGGGACGTTTCATTTCTGGTTTTTGTGAAGTTATTGAATTCTGTATAATCAACACTATGTTGGTTGGTTGGTTGTTTGGAGAAGGAGACCAGACAGCGTGGTCATCGGTCTCATCGGATTAGGGAAGGATGGAGAAGGAAGTCGGCCGTGCCCTTTCAGAGGAACCATCCCGGCATTTGCCTGGAGTGATTTAGGGAAATCACGGAAAACCTAAATCAGGATGGCCGGACAATCAACACTGTGTGATGCATAAGTAAGATTATTAGTTATGGCTATTGCATCTATGTGCCACTGGTACAAATACAGGTTAACTTTTACAACGAAGGCGACGGTTAGAGAATGGGTGATGGAATCCGGAACTAGTCACCATAAATAAAAATGTTATAACGCAACTGTGACAGAAACACGAAAAAAATAAATTTATAACATTTGTGATTGTGAAATGATTCTGTTCGTACGCTCCATTTAAGCTCTTCTGGCCGGTAATGTCTGAAATCGTTATACTGATGATTAGAGTTCTTGGTAGCACAAGAAGAAGCCACGCGAAATGATTTGCTCATACTATGGCACTTAAACTGGGTTTTATTACTAGTCACACTTCCTTAGTACTCTATTAACGTTCCCGTGAAAGTAAGTGTATGAAAGTGTCTGGATTGTAGAAATGATCGAACCAAACAGAAACGAGTAGTATTTGGTGGTTTTGCTAAGGGAAATCTATAAACAATATTGTGCAAAGAAATGTGCAAACGTTTTCTCAATGTATCGACAGCTTAGAGGGCGTCAGGTAGCTCCGCCAGAAGGGAGACTTCTTCCTCCCCAGTGGTTCAAATTGGAAGACGTTGGCCCCTGGATGCTCCACTGTGTAGTTGGAGGGCACAGAGCGCGGATGTCTTCACGTTGGGTCTACTGATATGGTAACAAAACTAGGTGAAAAATGACCTATATTATCATGGATGACGCTCGGAACGCGTCAGAAATGCTCTAAGAGTTCGATGCTGATTCTTAGCGGAGTACCTTCGTATTTGGAAATGAGTACTTAAAACGTCTTCAGTTAAGAGAGCAAAATGAAATCATTAATTTCTATGTATGGGTTATAAATTTTGTTTGGTTTCGTCGATCTTTTCTTCGTTTGATAGTGACGAATGCACTTCGCGCTAGACAAATAAAAGTCTTACGGGCTGTTACCAACCGCTAGTCATTGTAATATGTGTGAGAATATTAATCACAAAAGTAAATTGGATCAATTTCAACATTTCGTGGGTTTTCTTTGCGACTCCGAAATGAATAAGCGTTCGCACCACTGTTGATGATGGAGGCTAACTATGAGAAATCTCTGTAATTATGTGAGGATATTTGCTACAATAGTTATGGGATGCAATGTAGACTGACTTGAGCTAATTATCCGGTATCGTTTTTTTTTTTTTTTGTAGTTGCTTTGCAACCCTGTGTTGTGCGCTTGTTTAGGGAGCCAGTCTTCATTCGTCAGTTATCATTACCTGTGTATTCTTTATTATTGTCAAGTCATTCCTGGGGAACACAGCATTCCAGTAAGTGTATTTTATCGATTAATGACGATTATTTTTCATGTTTGCTTTGTAATGGGCGGCAGTACCACGTGGTGTGTCACGTGTGACAGACAGTATGCTTTGTGCACTGCACAGAGGTTCAGGATGCAATGTTAGTTCAGTGAATTTTAGAATCATTATAGCTTGACTATGGTGAACTGTGCTCGAATTTTAGTTTCATTTCAAAATCGTGGTGGTAACTCACCTAAGACAGAATTTTGTTATTTTTGTTTCTGTTATATTCGGTAGACCGCCACAGTAAATTATCTTTGAATGTTAGACACATTAAACGTAATTTTTACAATTTGAAATAGCAATATTTAGCATAAATCATAGAGTGATCGTATTGACAATCCGTGTTTGAATACTTTGTCTTAATTCGTGTTTGAATACTTTGTCTTATGTTAAATTTCATTCAGTTCCTTGCTAATATAATGAAGAGTAGTTTTCCATTGACTGGCGACTACCTTAATCATTGAGGTAGCACGATAGCTTTTGAGTGCCGTTAAGTTGTTATAAGATCCCACTCTCAGAATCGTACTCTGCTGATCTCCGATGTTTAACCTTGCCACTGCCAATGACATTCATACTGTTAATATAGAGAGTATCTTGCTTGCCAGTGAGAAATGCGTGTTGTGAGACGGGATTATTTCCATTATATGAACCCTTCCTGCTGCCTAAAAATGTGACAATCCTGTATTAGTCCTAAGAGACGAAGGTTAATCCCAACCGGGAATTAGTCCATGTAGCATTGCGGAAAAGGGGAAGATGAAACTATATGATTGTCAATTTGAAAAATAAATTCTGTACAACAAGATAGGCTTGTTGCTCTTGATATAAAGGAGACATTCAAACATTCCCAGGAAAAGTAAATTCCCAGTAATTTATTGTATTTTATTCAGGAGGATAGTTAAATAACTGAAGAAAATTAAGTTCAGAATGATAAAGATACGCAAGTCGAAGGAAAACTGTTTAGTGGCAAAAGCAAATGTCTACCTTACCTCCATACATTTTGCCGGCTGATGGCACTGTAGTGGAACGGTATCCGTTGTGTATTATTTTAGATGATCTGAGTTATGAATATTAATTAATATTATTCATTTAATTATTCTATCCGTAATTGGAAAAATATCCTGTTTGTCACTAGCCATAGCAATTAGTGACAGGTAGCTTCAAGTTATACCCATCAAAACTTTTAACAAACGAGACAGCAAAGGGCCCATAGTAGGCATGAGTAAAAAAAATGGTCAAATGTGTGTGAAATCTTACGGAACTTAACTGCTAAGATCATCAGTCCCTAAGCTTACACACTACTTAACCTAAATTATCCTAAGGACAAACACACACCCATGCCCGAGGGAGGACTCTAATCTCCGCCGGGACCAGCCGCACATTCCATGACTGCAGCGCCAAAGACCACTCGGCTAATCCTGCGCGGCTATGACTAAATTCAGGCTGGATAATAGCAGCTGATAAAACCAAAAAGCAAGTAGCGGTGAGATTGCAGTTGTTACAGTATACAGTGTGGCGGAAGTTCACCCGTCCGGAAATTTGAATCGGTGTGTTTATCGAATGTGGCGTCGTTTCGAAGGCGTAGTTCTCGCGCCGTAACCTTCCCTGTTGTAACGTAAGCACCCCAGGCTGAGAAGACGCGCTCGGCGAACGTGGCAGTCTGACTTCGGTGCATGGTGTGGCAGAGAGTGTGCAGCTGGTCGTAGTGAGTGTCATAGGTGGCTTCGTTAGCCCAGGGATGTCACACAGGCAGTTGAATACCTGTGGTTATGCAACAGGTGGTGAGTGGGTTCTTGGAGGCATTTCATTCGAGAAAAGAGCGATCAGCGAATTTCAATCGTGGATGTTGTTTTAGACAGGTTGCCAAAATGTTTATCACTTCATTGAACTGGGATCTGGGTCGATACTTTAGCTGTGTGGTTTATACAAGCTCAAGTACAGGCATCTTGTGTGCACGGCTAAAATAGTAGCTGTATTGCTGAGAATACTTCTGCATTGATCATTTAACCCATACTTAAGTTGCTTGCTGTGTGAGGCTGTTCCGGTACCTTCCTGCTGCCTCATGGATAATCTTGTGATGCTTATGGTCGATGACTTAGTTCCAGGTAATACAGCGGCAGCTTTATGGTTCAGTAGTGAACGCTACAAGCATTCAGATACGTTGAGTGAGCTCTGTAGGTCTAGGCTGAGTGATCTACTAGTGTAAGACCTGAAAGGCGAATCGGGGTATCACCGACTACTAACTAAGCAATTACACTACTGGCCATTAAAATTGCTACACCAAGAAGAAATGCAGATGATAAACGGGTATTCATTGGACAAATATATTATACTAGAACTGACATGTGATTACATTTTCACGCAGTTTGGGTGCATAGATCCTGAGACATCAGTACCCAGAACAACCACCCCTGGCCGTAATAAAGGCCTTGATACGCCTGGGCATTGAGTCAAACAGAGCTTGGATGGCGTGTACAGGTACAGCTGCCCATACAGCTACAACACGATACCACAGTTCATCAAGAGTAGTGACTGGCGTATTGTGACGAGCCAATTGCTCGGCCACCATTGACCATTGACCAGACGTTTTCAATTGGTGAGAAATCTGGAGAATGTGCTGGCCAGGGCAGCAGCCGAACATTTTCTGTATCCAGAAAGGCCTGTACAGGACCTGCAACATGCGGTCGTGCTTTATCCTGCTGAAATGTAGGGTTTCGCAGGGAACGAATGAAGGGTAGAGCCACGGGTCGTAACACATCTGAAATGTAACGTCCGCTGTTCAAAGCGCCGACAATGCGAACAAGAGGTGACCGAGACGTGTAACAAATGGCACCCCATACCATCACGCCAGTAATACACCAGTATGGCGACGACGAATACACGCTTCCAATGTGCGTTCACTGCGATGTCGCCAAACATGGATGCGACCATCCTGATGCCGTAAACAGAACCTGGATTCATCCGAAAAGATGACGTTTTGCCATTCGTGCACCCAGGTTCGTCGTTGAGTACACCATCGCAGGCGCTCCTGTTTGTGATGCAACGTCAAGGGTAACCGCAGCCATGGTCTCCAAGGTGATAGTCAATGCTGCTGCAAACGTCGTCGAACTGTTCGTGCAGATGGTTTTTGTCTTGCAAACGTCCCCATCTGATGACTTAGGGATCGAGACGTGGCTGCACGATCCCTTACAGCCATGCGAATGAGATGCCTGTCATTTCGACTACTAGTGATACGAGGCCCTTGTGATCCAGCACGGCGTTCCGTATTACCCTTCTGAACCGACTGATGCCATATTCTGCTAACAGTCATTGGATCTCGACCAACGCGACCAGCAATACGATAAACCACAATCGCGATAGGCTACAATCCGACCTTTATCAAAGTCGGAAACGTGATGGTACGCATTTCCCCTCCTTACACGAGGCATCACAACAACGTTTCAGCAGGCAACGCCGGTCAACTGTTGTTTGTGTATGAGAAATCGGTTAGAAACTTTCCTCATGTCAGCACGTTGTAGGTGTCGCAACCGGCGCCAAACTTGTGTAAATGCTCTGAAAAGCTAATGACTTGTATATCACAGCATCTTCTTCCTGTCGGTTAAATTTCGCGTCTGTAGCACGTCATCTTCATGGTGTAGCAATTTTAATGGCCAGTAGTGTATATATTGCAATTTTTCTCATAAGGCTAAACAGTTTACTACGTGTTTAAGTTACGAGTATTACTACAAAGGCTAGTTCTATCTGGCAGACGCGCTAGGTAACGTTAGTAGTGCTTTTAGGTTGCGGTTAGCTATACTAGCGACCCAGACTGGTAAATGTAGTAGCTAGACTCTGGGTGTTGCTTGAGTGGCTGATATAATTAGTTCTCTTTGTGTACGTGTAGTTCCGTGTGTGTTGCATCGTTTTGGTGTCGTGCATGTGTCTTTGCGGCCGATCAGCAACATCTACAAACTGAACATTAATAAAAGCGACGAACTGCAGGGATGGATTTCTGACTGTACATCGAGATAGGCAGTTCCTGTAAACATGCGTCCGGAAATGAGCCGTTGCCACGGTAGATGGCGCTGACGAATGACGTTTCCTCTGACCACGTGCCTTGCGTTCTTTGTGTGCTGCAGAATGTGTGAATGACACAGCTTTCTGTAAGCAGCAGAATGGTCCGGTATTCGTGTGTCCGGTATTCGTGTCAGGAACAAGCCGAGGTTGTGTTTGTGTACCGGCAATCAGACAGAAACGGCCGAGAGGCAGCACGGCTATATCAAAACAAGTACCCCCGGAAACACCAACCACATCACATTCCAAGCCGTTTTTGGGTGTCTGGGTGATCATACGTCCTTTCAGAACGTGCGAGGAGGTGGCGTATTATGCGTACACCGTATTTAGAGGGCTGGGTTCTACAGAATACTGAGACGAACCCTAGCACAAGCTTGAGGCAAGTAGCCCGCCATCATGGTGTAAGCTAAAGTACGATTATGTGTATCCCGCGTGACAACCTTTATGATCCTTAACACCTGCAACGAGTGCAGGAATTATCAACAGCAGATTTCCTTCTGCGGGAACCATTTTGTCCCTGGTTTTTGCATCAGATGGCTCAAATGTCTCTGAGCACTATGGGACTTAACATCTGAGGTCATCAGTCCCCTAGAACTTAGAACTACTTAAACCTAACTAACCTTAGGACGAAACTTCCCGGCAGATCAAAACTGTGTCCCAGACCGATACTCGAACTCGGGACCTTTGCCTTTCGCGAGCAAGTGCTCTGCAAGGTTCACAAGAGGGCTTCTGTAAAGTTTGGAAGGTAGGAGACGAGATACTGGCAGAAGTAAAGCTGTGAGGTCGGGGCGTGAGTAGCTTAGATGGTAGAGCACTTGCCCGCGAAAGGCTAAGGTCCCGAGGTCGAGTCTCGGTACAGCACACAGTTTTAATCTTCCAGGAAGTTTCATATCAGCGCACACTCCGCTGCAGAGTGAAAATTTCATTTTCGAAATATCCCCCAGGCTGGGGCTAAGGCATGTCTCCGCAATATCCTTCCTTTCAGGAGTGCTAGTTCTGCAAGGTTCGCAGGAGAGCTTCTGTAAAGTTTGGAAGGTAGGACACGAGATACTGGCAGAAGTAAAGCTATGAGGACGGGGCGTAAGTCGTGCTTGGGTAGCTCAGATGGTAGAGCAATTGCCAGCGAAAGGCAAAGGTCTCGAGTTCGAGTCTCGGTTCGGCACACAGTTTTAATCCGCCAGGATGTTTCATATCAGCGCACACTCCGCTGCAGAGTGAAAATCTCATTCTGGTAACCTTAGGACATCACACACATCCATGCCCGAGGCAGGATTGGAACCTGCGACCGTAGCAGCAGCGTGGTTACAGACTGAAGCGCCTAGAACCGGTCGGTCACTGCGGCCGCCGGTTTTTTGCACCAAACCATCACAACTACGGAATTACTGTCATCGGTTATTTTTACCGACGTGTGAACGCGTGCATGGAGGCCGCTTTGAATATCTGTTGTGACCTGGATGCGACGCAGCTTTGTACTGTGTTCATGGACGATTTGTTGTCGTTGGGCGCACACCGTCCGTTTTCGGACACGTGATCATAAGACCTATTTTCTTTTCGTTTCCAATCAGGAATCCGTCCCTGCTGTTTGTCGGTTCTATTAATGTTCACCCTGTATACGTATCTTTTATGTGTAATCTGTTTTAATTAATTAGGTTTTTCAAATTTCAAGCCTTAAGAAACTGGAAGTAATTAAAATCGTTGGAGATCATAGTATGAGATACTTTGTAGCCATAGGGCTCCTTTCTAAGTTATTGAAACCTTTTAAAACTTGCAGTCCATTTCGAAGTAATTAATTTTTCATAGTCACAAAATTCAGATCTAAATATCGCAATCAATTTAGCATTATGAAGTTGTGTAATCGTAACTGTGAGTTATTTTGTGCTGCAGAGAGAATCTCTGCCAAAACTTCCAGAGTTGGCAAATGACAGTGTTTTGGTGACTACCTTCCTCCTTTCTTCTACGGCAGACGTCAGAAAAGCCAGTCGCAGTGGCAGACTGGTTCTAGGCGCTTCAGTCTGGAACCACGCGACCGCTACGGTCGCAGGTTCGAATCCTGCATCGGGCATGGATGTGTGTGATGTCCTTAGGTTAGTTAGGTTTACGTAGTTCTAAGTTCTAGGGGACTGATGACTTCAGATGTTAAGTTCCATAGTGCTCAGCGCCATTTGAACCATTTGTTATGAACGTCAGAAAATAGTGCTGCCGCTGTCATTTAAGGTCCTGCGACTTATACAGATCTCTGTTTCAGAATACACCGCAGGTCCTTGTCGCAAGATCTGTTACAGCTCACTTCGTATGGTGCAGTTTTTCCCTCGCTGCCAGGAAGAAGAGGTGCCAGAAGCTCTTAGTACATTCTAATGCTTTTAATAAATCTGAATAAAGAACGTTCAGCTGAACCGTGTTAATCAAATAAACTCACCTCCATTCATTAACGGTGTGTCACCACAACCGGTCTCCATTTCGTAACTGGGAAATTTTGATGAAAATTTTTGATGTCAGGCAGATGTAACTGATTATTAAATTAAGGTGATTTTAATGTAAATTTCTTGAAGGAATGTGACAGAAAAGGTGACCTAGAGGTACTTTTAGCCACTTACAATTTGATATAGTCATAAATTTCCCTGCTCGAGTTGCTCAAGATAGTAGCACCCTTATGGCGTACTCATTCAACAAACAGAAGTTAAAGAGATACATGGCTGTCTGGTGGTAAAGGTATCGTCAGGGGACGATTAAATATAATGATGGTAAGTCATTCAGGAAAGCTTGAATTAGTAGATTTATCAGTATCTCTTCGGAACGAAATAAGAACTTGTACAAAATAGCAAGAACAACTAATGACCCAGAAATAAAGTTATTATTATAAATAATTGTAAACAGCTCCAAGAATACACACAGTCTTGTACAAAATTGACAGATCAGATAGTAAAATAAGGTCAGTACGTGTTACTGTTTTGAGAGATAGACAAGGAGAAAAGCCTTTGAAGATGACAGTATTTCCGTTAAAGACAATGGGAGCAACGTAAAAGATATCACATGTGTGGCACATATTTTTAATTGTTACTTTTTAAAAAAATGAGAAAACTGGTGCAGATAATTCAGAGAAAGTAAAACAGCATACCGAATAAGCAATACAGAGAACATTTAACTCAAAAATTAATCCGACCTTTCCATCTGAAATAAGAAAGATTATCATGACTCTAAGGCCTACAAGTTCGTATAGGGTGGATAATGCCTCCAGTAAGACAATAAAAATTGTGGCTCTATAATATGTAATGTTCTGAGTCACATACATAACGCATTATTAACTCAGGGTGTTTTCCCAGAAAGATTGACATATGTCATTGTTAGGCCTCCGAGAAAAAAGGGTTACTCCTTATGTATGAGTAACTGCGCGAAGTATTACTTCTTACGTCATTTTCTAAAATTTTTGAGAAGGTAATATCCTCCAGGCTTGTCACTGAGGACCGTTCTACTAATTGTGCTACTTATACATTTACTGATCACATAATAAAATATTTAATTGATAAAATTTCACCAGTTGGTATTTTCTGTGATTTTTCGAAATCATTTCATTGTATGAGTTATATTATTCTACGAGAAAAGTTAAATTTTTATGGAATATTGGGTTCAACAAATGCCTGGTTTAGTTCTTATTTAAAAACAGAATTCAGAGAGTTACCGTAGGCAATTTGAGTAATACAAAGAGGGATGCCACATCATCTGCATGAACAAAACTTACATTGGGCGTCCCACAGGGTTCGGCCATTGGCTCAGAACTGCTGTTCCTTTATGTTAATAATCCGCTATTTGATATGATTCAGGAGGCAGAAGTAGTACTGTCTGCAGATCGTAATAATATTGTTGTGAAGACAAAGAAAGAAGCATCAATAGAGGAAATAGTAAATGATGTTTTTGGTGTTGTGTGGTGTGGGTTCTGCATCAGATGGGACTGACGGAGGACATAGAAAAAGTTCAAAGAAGGACAGCTCGTTTTTTGTGATAGCGAAGTAGGGGAGTGAGAGAAATTTACACGGTACGTGAACTGCGGTGGCAATCATCATAACAAATCGTTTTTCGTTGCGGCAAGATCTGCCCATGAAATTTCAATCACCAACTTCCTTCTTCGATTGCGAAAATATGCTGTCGGCGCACACCTACAAAGTGAGAAATGATTATCATGATAATGCCAATGATGGCACGTAGGGGGTCATTCTATTTGACGTACTTCATTATATTTGAACTCACAATATATTCTAAGATTCTATAACAAATGGAACTTCGTTCATTCTTGGACATTTCAGCTGTTTCTCTTCACCACTGACACAAATTTTTATATTAGTCATCTTTCCAGTGGTTCAAGAAGTATATCGGGACGATATTCTTGAATTTATCGGTGCACAGGTACATTTGAAAACAGATTTCGGCATTTCTGTTTTCGCTATGCTACCTTCAATTTCAGTTCCTGCCTAGTCCACGAGTTTATGGACACTAACTTTTATAAATGAACAGAATGTCTTTGGGGTTTATGAGATATTTGATAATATGCTGCTACGGTAGTCGTTGAAGACCTCACGCATTGCCATCTCGATAAAAAATGGCTCTGAGCACTATGTGACTTAACTTCTGAGGTCATCAGTCGCCTAGAACTTAGAACTAATTAAACCTAACTAACCTAAGGACATCACACACATCCATGCCCGAGGCAGGATTCGAACCTGCGACCGTAGCAGGCACTCGGTTCCAGACTGTAGCGCCTAGAACCGCACAGCCACTCCGGCCGGCATTGCCATCTCGGTAGGCAAACGTTTTTCATTGAGTCTCACTATCTAAGCCGTACTCTTCGTTTCCAGCTTACATGCAGTAGTAACTATTTCTCCCCGTCGTGGACTGTACATTTAGATACATTATCTATATGGCATGGTCACCTGTTCTTTTAAATCTGACCCAGTACTCCTCTCCAGAGCTGAATGTTTAAGATTACTTATTGAGATATGACACTACTGCCTCTTCATCAATGTTTCCTGATTGTACAAATCATTCTACCCATCTTAGATACCGTTTGTACATCGGTAATAACTGTTATTACAATTGCCTCAGGGTCACTGGTGACAATTTGAAAGTGGATACCCTCAAACAGTTCAGGTCTATTTGTTGTCATTGCATCCAGTTTATTTCCGTCGTGAATGGTCTTCTACCTATTCTAACTGGTTGTTAGAGAAGGAGGTGCTTAGTGATGTTTAGCAGGGCGTTTTTCCATGCCTACCACTTGCACAACTGTGATTTTCTCAATTTGTCTTTATGGTGAAATACGAACAACTTTCGCTAAATGCCGTACATAGGACACCATTTCGCAGATCAAGTTAATAGTTATCTTACATTATACCCATCTGGGAGATGGAGCAATAAGAATGGAAGACACAGAGAAAAGCGTTCTGAATAAAAAGGACATAAGCCGCAGATGCAGTCCCCCCCCTCCCCCCAAAAAAATTGCTCAACATGTACGTTACAGAAGGAAGCGATGGCGGAAATATCAGGAAGGCTCTTGGTGAAAAGTTATCGACAATAAGATAAGATTCACTAATTACATTTAATGATCAGTAGAATGCGAGGAAGAATTGCAGGACTTGTTGCAAGGAACGAACTGTCTATTGAATAAAAATTAGTAATTAAGACTAAGAGATAGACGAAAGTAATGGAGTAGCTGAGCAAGTATAGCTGTAAACTTAGTATCAGAACTGAAGATCATGAACCAGGTAAAGCGCCAACGGCCTTGCCGCAGTGGTAACACCGGTTCCGGTCAGATGATGGAAGTTAAGCACTGTCGGGCTGGGCTAGCACTTGGATGGGTGACCATCCGATCTGCCGAGCGCTGTTGGAGAGCGGGGTGCACTCAGCCCTTGTGAGGCAAATTGAGGAGTTACTAGACTGAGAAGTAGCGGCTCCGGTCACGAAAACTGATGTACGGCCGGGAGAGGGGTGTGCTAACCACATGCGCCTCCGTATCCGCAATCCGTGACGCCTGTGTTTGAGGATGACACGGCTGCCGGTCGATACCACTGGGCCTTCCAATGCCTGATCGGAAGGAGTTTAGTGGTGTACTTACTAGGTAAAGTGAATCAATTCCGCTATCTAGAAAACCAACTAATAGATGACGTGCGAAGGAAGGAGGATGTCAGATGCAGACCAGCACATTTCATGAGAGTTTCATACCCTAAAATAAGTCAACTAATAACGAATATAGAACTTAATTAACAAGCTTCTGAGAATGTACGTTTGAAGCACAGTTTTGTACCGAAGTCAATCGTTCGCTGTGGGAAAATGAAGAAAATCGAATTGTTTAAGATGAGGTGTTACAGAACTACGGTGAAAGTAGAACGGAATTGTAAGAAATAAATAGGTTCCGAAGAATGGACCTGGATGGAAATAGTGGTTCGGTGTTAGTGTCAAGGACCGTGAAGCGACTTTTGATAGTTTTTTGAAAAAAAAGAAGTTTGTTGCGTAGCTACGAAAATCTCTGCATTTGAGGATCCTACGTAGTCATATTTCAAAGTGTTTTTATTTTTTGGAATTTTTATTAGATTAATTAATTCAATTCCTTCGTTTGGGTGCACTCATTGTTATGTATCGATAACCGTGCAGCGCAGCTGGTTTATCTAGCAGTGAAAAGTTAGCCTACTACAATGTTTCGTGTGCCGTCGTTGTTGTCGCTGTGCACAGGATTTGAGAGAAGTTGCGAGGCCGAAGTCATAAGTGGCTGCATTCATGAGAGGTGGGTGCGTCAACGTGTGTGTCGTGGCACGCTGTGACACTAATGGTTTCGTATGGTATGTTCGATACTAGATAGGACTTTTAGGTAAGTCTAATTATCGGTGAAAAATGAGGTCTTCGAATTCGAGGTGTATATGCGGTTTTCAGGCAAAATGTATTTGTATCATTGGTACTTATGTAATAAACGAGAAAAATAAACACGACATCTGTTACCTGTAATTGACTGTTCCATTTACAGTCTTTATTGTCCGATCTTAAAAAATATTCACAACTTTACTAAACCAGTAAAATTATTTGTGGTCTAGGAGTCCACGCCTCCACTAAGTTGGCGCTTTCCCGGCATGACAGGTGCCCGCCCGATACGGGATGAAACATGACGCCCCTACAAAACGGCCGCCTGCTATCCTTTCTCAACTTGCGGGATTTCCAGGATTCCGGATGGATGGACTTGTTTTAATTTGCTTTTCCTGTGTATATATGTGCACAAAAAAGAAGGAAATCAATAAATAAGATACATTAATATGAGCAATGTGATGGCGTAGCACGAAGGCGGGAATGGGGAAGCATCGTGGCCAGGCCTCGGGATTGGACCACTGCCCACCTTGTCACCTCCAACCTGTAGCTGAATGTGGCGATAACAAGAAAAAAAAAAGTTGGTAGAGCACTAGCCTGCGAAAAGCAAAGGTCCTAAGTTAAAAAAAAAAGTAATCAAAACATCCTCGGTCCCTAATACGATACCCGCCACGGCTTAAGTTTTAATTTGTAATTGGCATTGGCGGCCGAAGACTTCCGGCATAAGAAGTCAACCTCATTCGGCCAACGACCTTGTCAAAGAGGGCGGAGGAGCGGACGGAGGTTCAGGGCACTTTCATCTCCTTGGGGTGAGAAATTGCCCATAAAGGCGGAAGAATCAACAATGATAACGGCATGAGGATGCAGAAGGCAACGAAAAACCACAACATTAAAGACACGTGGCCTGTAACGAAACAGTGTCTTGATGATTTCTCCATCGAAAAAAGATTCCAGAATAGTTCCCCATTCGGATCTCCGGGAGGGAACTGCCAAGGAGGAGGTAACCATGAGAGGTAACCATGAGAAAGAATGACGTTGAACGAGTCGGGGCGTTGAATATCAGAAGCTTGAAAGTGAAGTTAAGTGGAAAGAAGTCAAGGATTTCTGCTCAGAAGAGTACAGGGTTACATCAACAGCAGCAACCAAAGATATAACGAGAGTGGGATTCGCCGTGAGTAGCAAGGTAGGGCACAGAGTGTATTACTGTGAACAGTTCAGTGATAGGCCTGTTCTTATCAGAATCGATAATAAACCAACAACGACAACAGTAGTTCAGCTATACATGCCGACATCGCAGGAAGAAGATGAAAAGATATAGAAAGTATATGAGCACATTGAAAGGGTAATACTGCACGTAAGGGGAGATGAAAATCTAATAGGAATGGGGGACTGGAATGCAGTTGTAGGGGAAGGAGTCGAAGAAAAGGTTACAGGAGAAAATGGGCTTGGGGCAAGGAACGAGAGACGACCAAGACTATTTGAGTTCTGTAATAAATTGAAGCTAGTAATAGCAAATACTAAGCTAGTAATAGCGTATCCTCTGCTCAAGAATCACAAGAGGAGGAGGTATACTTGGAAAAGAGCGAGTGATACGGGAAGATTTGTTACATTACATTATGGTCAGAATGAGATTCCTAAATCGGATAATGGAGTGTAAGGCGTACCCAGCAGAAGATATAGACTCATATCACAATGTAGTTGTGATGAAGAATAGGTTGAAGTTAAAGAGATTACTCAGGAAAGATCAATACGCAAAGAAGTGGGATACAGAAGCAGTACGGAATGACGAGATGCGCTTGCAATTCTCTAGCGCTATAGATACAGCAATAAGGAACAGCTCGGTAGGCAGTACAGTGAAAAGGAATGGACAGTTGTGACTCTTCAATCTTTCCCGGCGGATGTGTTGCAAATAGTCTTCACGGGTTTGCCGCCCGATCGCGTTGTGCAAGTTCCACAATATTTCCTCGGAGCAACTGTCCGACATCTTCAGGTGGTTCAGCCTTGCTCGTGGGTTAGGTACGACTGACGGTATTCACACGTCGACGGCCCATTTCTAGAACACGCGCGCGAAGAATGCGCAGCTGCGGAAATCGCGCATGCGCAATGATTTGTGATATTCAGACTCTCTCTGCCGAAAATCGCAGAGCGGCTCTCCTGCGGGTGAGCTGTACGCTGCGTTTGTCAACAGTGCGGCCAGGAGTTACTTACCAAGGCCGTACTAGGCCTATGTTACGACGGGCCTATTATCGAGGAATCTTGATTTTCGCGTCGTGATTTAATAGCAGCCAATACAGGGTTCCGGGCTGTACTCAGTTGAAATCACGTATCCTTGTTGACGAGATTATCGGCTGTACGGATATGTATTGCTTCCTTAATGACGCAGTGCCAGAAAGGTGATGCCGGGGATAAAACTTCCGTCTTTTCATAAATCATACGATGTCCTGTATTCAGAGAGTGTTCCGCAATTGCCGACTTTTCCGGTTGACGAAGGCATGTATGACGCTGATCTTCATCGCAGCGTTGTTGTACTGTGCGGCATGTCTGGCCTATATACGCTGCCCCACACTGACAAGGAATCTTGTACACACCACATTTCCTAAGGCCAAGGTCATGGTTAACCGAACCCAACAGGTTTCTTACTTTTGCAGATGGTTGAAAATTTGATGTTGCCACCTCGACTGAAGAGTTACGTGCAGCAGGTCGAGTAGCTCCTTCCCTCGTGTCTTAACAAATTCCTTATTATCAGGCCCCTTGTTTTTGTCATTGTTCTCCATAACTTCTTTTCTTGGGCGATTCTGCGGAGTACCTCGTCACTCATTATCAGTTCAACAAATTCTCACCATTCTTTAGAAGCACCACAACCCCAATATTATCGTATGTTCTAGTTTTCCCACTGCCCATGATTCACAACGATACGAAGTTGTGCTCCAAAGGTATATTCTCAGAAATTTATGACTCAAATTAAGGCCTATGTTTGATACTGTAAGTAGTTTGTTTAGGTTTTTATGTTGGTAACGCCACGTAGCGCTCTATATGAAAATCACTGACTGTGCTGTGTGAAGTCTGTGGCTGGTTTGCATTGTTGGAATATTTGCTATTGTAGTGTTGGGCAGCTGGATGTGAACAGCGCGTAGCGTTGCGCAGTTTGAGGTGAGCCGCCAGCAGTGGTGAATGTGGGGAGAGAGATAGCAGAATTTTGAGAGCAGACGATCTGGATGTGTGTCCATCAGAAAGAGTAATTTTGTAATATTAGATATCATGAACTGATATATATACATGATGCCTTTTGAACATTATTAAGATAAATACATTGTTTGTTCTCTATCAAAATCTTTCATTTGCTATGCCTATCAGTAGTTAGTGCATTCAGCAGTTAGAATCTTTTATTTAGCTGGCAGTATTGGCGCTCGCTGTATTGCAGTAGTTCGAGTAACGAAGATTTTTGTGAGGTAAGTGAGTCATGAAAGGTATAGGTTATTGTTAGTCAGGGCCATTCTTTTGTAGGGTTTATTGAAAGTCAAACTGCGTTGCGCTAAATGTATTGTGTGTCAGTTTATTGATGATCAGAATAAGTAAAGGGAGAAATGTCTGAGCACGTTCAGTTTTGCTCAGGTGTTTGAAAATCATATAAAGTAAGGGGTTAACCAGTACAGTAATTCTTTAATTTTTCTAAGGGGACATTTCAATAGTAACACACTTCTTTTGCCTAGAAGTGCCATCTTTGTCCGTGTTAGCACGATCATGTGGTAGCCTTGCTTCGTGTGTCGTGGGTTATTTTGCTCCCAGTGTAGCAGAATGCCTTAATTTCGTCTACTTTGTGATTACCAGTTTTGATGTTAAGCTTCTCGCTATTCTCATTTCTGATATTTCTCATTACTTTCTTCTTTTTCCAGTTTATTCTCATTACATATCCTGCTCTCAGTAGCCTGTTCATGCCATTCAACAGATCCTGTAATTCAGAGTAAAAGAGATCAGTGCTTTTATCACAAACACTCTTTTACTCTGAATGTTAATCCTACTCTTTAAAGTATCTGTCATTTCTGTCACTGTTTGTTTCATATTTAGACAGAACAACAGGGGCGAAAGACTGCGTCTCTATCTTACAACTTTTTTAATCCGACCACATAATTCATGGTCTTTTTAAGGAACCATTTGCACTCGAGCACAGACAATATTTAATTTAGTTAACTTAGATTATATGTATCGATTTTTTAAGACAAGAGAATGCAAAATAAAGGAATTAACACCGCTCTCTTGTCACAGCCAGTAGGCATCTACACACTCTTATGTATTCGTTGTCCTAGAAGGACGTAATATTTTGTGTGGCTCCACAGTTAGCCATTTGATACTTACCTGCATAAAAGAGGCGCAGCATTAATAAGTCGCTCTCATTTGTGAATTATCTGCAATTATTTACCTATAATTTTACATAAGTGTCATTTATATCGTAATGTATATGTTAAAATGAATATATGTTTTATTTAATCGTATGCTTTTCTTTGTTTTAGTAGTTTTAGTCACTCCATTTTCATGATTGATGCTGAGGTCAGATATCAGACTTTGTCTGCAAAAAATATATAATGAGCCCTGGCTACGTTCTGTACATCTTCGGACGTGCGAAGCTCGATAAATTCACGGCGTAAATTTTAATCTCTCAACTACCCAACCAAACAAACAATAATTATTATTATTACAATTTATTATTATATTATATTATTTTATTTTTATTTGTTAAACTGGCGACTATGTGCCAGGACTCATTATTGTATCTGTACTACAACTAATTGTTCTTTTTCATGTACATCCTGACCGGCAACAACCTATGTGACGAGAATATTGAAGAAAACGAGTAAAATCTGGAGACAATTTGGACTGGAAATGCAATCTTCGCATCAAGACGACATGTACGGTAAGACTCAACCATCCACAATTGATTCCAAGCACATTTTTCATTCAAAATTATTTTTCTCAATATTAAATTCAATATTCAGTTTCCATTCAGTAATTTTTTTCAAATTCCGTGAAATGTCGTTATTCAGACGATTACTTTCCGATCCAACAATACGCAAGTTACAATGCACAATATGGCCGACATTGTACAAGATTCAAGCTACATGGCTAGTCACCATTAACATGTATGCTACTTTCGATCTTTAAAGTCATCTCTCAATCATTCTCAGTCATTTAAACACAGACATAGGCAGTACATTTTCACACTACGTGTTTAAACATTTTTTTCTTGCACACAATTTATTTGCGATATGGTAAAAACTCGATACCAGTACATAATGAAACAACAATCAAGTAACGCAAACATGGATACACAGACAGATTCAGACACAGAAATTAATACAGACAAGCAAACACCTCAAAATAACCCGCTACACACACACACACAAACGCCGAAAGGAGCAATTCAGAACCAAACCTGAGAGACCACGTCATGTCCAATGACGCGGTGGGGGCAAGCTCATCTCGCAATCAAAATTTTGCCGCTATACTGAATTCAATTTTGGAAGGCATATCCAATATTAGGCAAGATAATGACGAAAAAGTCACACAATTAATGACAGACAATGCAGCTTTCAGAAATTACATAAAATCAGACTTCGCCACACTGACTCAAAAGGTAGATTAAATTAATACACGTCTTTCCAACCAGGTCGACGATCTTACGGAAAAATTTGAAAATTTGGATTTACGACAAAGCGACAATGCCAATCACATCCACGAATTGACAAAAACCTGTGAAACTATTAATTGCAAATTAGAATCAAACACGCACGCATGTGACGAAATTAATTTAAAGGTGAATACAATAGAAACAAACTTAGCTGACATTCACAAACAGATTCACACAACAATACAGAGAGAGGCTGAACCCCATTTTTCTAGCATTAATTCACAATTTAAAGAATGGACAGCACATAAAGACCAAATTTTTGAAGAATGTATACAAAACAAATTGCCACATATTGTGCACAATTCTGTAGTGGAATACATGAACAGCAATAGACAAGTAATCGATGACGATATGCAAACAAAGACAACTCAGTGCCAAGCACAACAGAATAGTACACCCACTACACATTTTAACACACACAAAAGAAAATCTCTATTCGGAAATGAACACATGTAAACACACGAATTTCAACACTCAAATACACAATGCACTGACACGCATAGCAACAGATACCCATCGCCTGAAATACAATACAGTTATTATTTTGATGAAGAACCATGTACACACAGGGACGAATTCAATGATTACACGGAAATAAACAGACGAACACGTAGCAAAGAAGAAGAAAGTCTATTCAAGCACCGTAAATTCCAACCTTTTATACCAGGCAAAAACACTGTACACCCTGTCATCTTCTTAAAAGCTTTTAGGAACGCATTCCCACGTTCGTGGAGCGACCACAAACGCATACACCGGAAGATAACCCGTATAGAAAACGAAGAAACGACAATTTTAATTCAAGAAGGAATAACGGAAACAACAACGGACACAAAGCCAAACAGAAACACTGACAAAGAAACAACAACACAGATTACACAAGAAATCGAACACCTACACCGCACTTTAATCGGAACAACAACCAGTATTATGTGAGGCAGTGTCAAACACAGCAACCGCCATCACAAAATCATATTCAGATGCCACAAGGGAATTTTGCACAAACAAGAAACACAAACCAACAAGTGACTTCAGCCAACCGAAAACAGACAGGCGATTGGCAAAGACAATATCCTAATGTTAATATTATTGACGTAGCTAATGAAACCACAACTACACTTGCCAATGACCAGACAAATCAGGTAAACTAGAACCAGTCATTACTGAGCCCCAGGTCGTGACTGAGGAACATTTGGGGGGGCAACTTCAATTTACAAACTATTTTTGAATACACACTTGCTAGTGAAACAAGAAAAATTAACATTTACGCAACAATTGTTGCCTACACTATTCTTAAGATATAATGAAAGTGGAAACTTAGTTGATAATCCGATAAATGACAACACACATTGTCACAATGTAAAGAAAAGATTTGTACTGTCTTCCACCTCAGGCATTGTAGGAGGTATACCTACTAACATAATTATTGATACAGGAGCTGCTGTCAGTGTGATTTCTCTCAATTTTTATAATATGATGAAGAAAACTTCTAAGATACCAGAGTTCACAGTTCAAAACTGTTTAATATTAATTGCATTAGGTAGGGCTAATAAGCAGGTTTTTGTGACTGTTAATATGGGAAATGGAATCGTGCAATGGCCTTTCCTAGTTGTCCAAAACCTTGCTGCCAATTGTAAATTGGGCATTGATTTTCTTTGCGAGAAGGACTGCATGATACACTTCTCCAAAGGCATTTGTTATTTTAAGTATGAAGGCAGAGACATGGTTTTGAACTTGGACACTCGACTAGTAGACCATAACAAACACTGTTCTGGCTACAAGATACACATTATACATGAGACTGACGTAGATTCCACACAACAACCTGTATCACACAGTGAGGTAGTGAATGATGTACTTGCACAAATTAGTTCTAAGTTATGAGAATGTGATGCTATTAATGATGAGGAGAGATCCCAGCTTAAACATATTTTAGTTAAGAATAAAGATGTCTTCACTAGTAAGCCAGGTAGGATCAACACATATATGTATACGATTGAAGTCAAGCCTCACCTAATCAATTACCATAAATCAGAAAATGTACCTCTAGCTCTGCGACCTGCGGTTTGGGAAGAACTAAAGAAAATGATTACATGGAATATTATAGAACCATCAATATCTCCATATTGTAGCCCTTTGCATGTAGTGAAAAGACACAATGGATGCATCAGGTTAGTATTAGATGCAAGAGCTATCAACCAAATTATCTTACCCATGAGGACACAACCAGAGAATCTTGATGAACAACTTCAGAAATTCTTGGATGCAAAATATTTCTCTAAAATAGACCTTAAAAATTCGTTTCGGCAGGTGCCAATAAGCAAAGAATCTAGAAAATATACAGCCTTTATGTTTGGTGGTAGAACTTATCAATTTTGTGTATTACCATTTGGCCTAAATGTAAGCTCAGGAGTATTCATTACTGCACTAAACTCTGTACTCAGAGATGATTTACTAGAAACACACTATGTAGATGACATACAGATTGCCTCAAAAACATGGAAGGAACACACTGATACCCTGAACACTTTACTATGCAGATTCACACAAGCTGGTATCACTGCCCATCTTTGTAAATCTAAATTTGCTTGTTCTGAGATCAAATACCTAGGACACATCATCAACACTCAAGGCATTAAACCTGACCCTTCAAAATTAGATGCTATCAGACATTTCCCCAGTCCCACTACAAAGAAATAGTTAAAATCATTTCTTGGTCTATGCTCATTTTTCAGACGATTCATACCTAAACAGTTACTCAATAGCAGATCTAAACTTATCAAAGAAGAACCAGATATGGATTTGGAACCAAGACTGTGAAAATGACTTTACTAAAATCAAAGAAGCCTTAGTAAATTCTAACATGCTGGAACATCCAGACTTCAGTTTGAAATTTTGTATTGCTTGTGCTGCATCAAACATTGGTTTGGGATGTTGTTTATTTCAACTTGTTAAAACAGAAACTTCAGAACATATTAAGATCATTGGTTTTGCCAGTAGGACTTTAACGGAATGTGAAACATCTTACTCCACCACAGAATTGGAAACATTATCTATTGTATGGGCATTTAAAAAGTTTAATTATTATCTGTATGGAAGACACACCATTATATACACTGACCATCAACCACTCATTCATCCAAGACTTACACGATGGCCACTTGCATTACAAAATTAATCTTTTGAAATCAAGCACATCAAGGGAAAAGACAACATAATAGCTGACACACTTTCAAGATTACCACAAGGATTACACCATAAGAATACAGACTTTGAGAACACACACGATTACAGAATACTACTCATGCAAGACAAACAGTTTACACAATACTACAAAGACCTATGCAAGAAAATGGCAACACTACAAGATTCGGATCCACACTGGTGCAAAATAAAACAAATCATAGTACAACAACACAACAACACTTTACAAGACAGATACATGTTACACAACAACATACTTTTCTACAAAAGACATACAAATGCTACTAACTGGTGCGTTTGCATACCACAAGATTCTGAACACAATCTCATTGCACACACTCACACAGTTTGGGGACACTACAGAACAAAGAAATGTCTAACAAGTTACATACATATTGCTATTTTCCAAACATGAGAAGAAAAATACATGATGTTATCAGCAAATGTCTCGTATGCCAAAAATCCAAGCCACAAAATCAATCCACCAAAACGGATTTGCACTCTATCTTACCCACTGGACCTAGAGAGATACTTTGTACAGATGTTAGCGGACCTCATACAACTAGCATCGGTGGTTGTAAATACATTCTAGCAATTTATGACATATTTTCTAAGCACATCAAACTTTTTGCCATAAAGTTGCCCACAGCAAACACCATCATCAGAAGATTCACAAATGATTACATGCCATACTGTGGAAAACCTAAAGCCATTCTATCAGACAACGCCACGTATTATGCAGGATTCATCTGGAGAAAATTTCTAAATGACAATGTCATTAAGAGCATCTTCCTTTCAAAGTTTCATGCATCAGCCAACTCTTGTGAGAGAATTTTTAGAGAATTAAATAGATTCATGAGAACTTATACCTCAACACAGCACACAAACTGGACACATTACCTAGCACCTTTTGAGGAAATACACAACAATTTAAATACATACAACACACCCTATACTCCCAGAGAAATCATGTTTGACACAAAGGAAACTAATGAATGGAGCAACCCACTATCAAAATTTTCTGACACCAAACCTTCACACGAGGAAAAGGTAAGGGAAGTATTCATTGCAATTACTGAACAAGCTGACATTAGAAATAATAACTATGGTGCTAATCTTAAAAGAAGGCAAAACTTTACACTTGTCATGCAAGTTTTACTTAAGACCCACTACAAATCGTCATCAACTCTGAAACGTAATGTTAAGTGGCGTCCATTATATGCAGGTCCTTACACAATCATTGATATACCACACCCTGGAGCATATCTTCTACGAAACCCCAAGAATAAGAAAATTTTAGATTTGTACCCTCACAAAGATTTGAAAACTTTTAGCCCTTCGCGGAGTATGCTGATACAACAAGGTAAGTCACATCTGGTACTTCATGCTGGAAGAAGAAGAAGATATAAGCTATAATCTTAAGTATCTACATTTTACAGCAACAGCAATAACAGCAGCAGAAAGAAGATAAGACACAGAAAGAACTTATAATTTTCATGTAAAGCACAGCTACTGACAATATTTATTAATACCCTGCAGACAAGCTGACACACTAAATGACTGGAGATAATTTCTGCCCTGAACCTGATATATTCATTGGCATGATAGACACTTGATTTGCTATTCACACTCACACCAAAATCCACATGAACACAACATGAACGAAAAGCACTCTACAGGAAATGACAAATGAGATTAATTGAGCAAGGCTATATACTTTATTTTATCTGTAAATGATACTTTGTGCATGTGCTATTGATTGTGGATGTGACGTGTCGTGTCTTATTGTAATCACGACTTTTCAGGACAGATCATCTCCAAGATGTTTTCTAACCTACTATGAAAGTTTATGTTGCAGGAAAAATTTAAAGAGGAAGAACACTTATTGTGTAGTACTGATATAAAGGAAAATATACTTAAAAGGAAAACTTTACTAAAAAAAAACACTGAACCTATAAGATAATTTTTTCTATGTCTGACCCCCCATGTATTTGTAAATATCTAGTTTAATGCAACTGAATAATGTAAAATATGTATATGTATTACCAAACAATGTAATGTAAATGTATAGGTACAAGTTTCACAGAAATTTCTTTATATCTATGTAAATATGTAACAGAAACCTGTACTCGATGTTAAATTATATTTGTTATGTTCTGTGCTCTCTGTGGTGAATGAACATTTGTTTTGCAACGAACAATGTATGATCAAGCAAATTTTTAAAAAACGGTTCACTGCGCTCATGATGGGACACTATAGCTGACGTGAGTCGCAAAACAACGTCACACTTTTCGACGAAACGACGACACAATATCCAGGAGACGATATACACCTTTTGGAAGACGAAATATGGAGGTTATTGAGTAGATGTAACACGGACTGGTCAGAATGGAACCACTGACACCATGTACTCCTACCAAGACGAAACCACATTTTAACTACGTCTTCCAAAGCACGCTTCATTGCGGAATTATTGATCTTCAACTTATTTCTTCAAGAGCTTTCGTCTCAACGCCTCAATGTAAACGAAAAATGTGACACGTGATATTTATTTTAAAATGCAAAGACTTTAGCACAGTGTAAATCATTTCTAACAAGTGACATTCCACACAGAATACGTTCACATATCTCTGAATACGCACAAAGACATTAATTAATTTTATTTATTGAATGAACATGTGTAGTAACATTTTAAAGTGTAAGAGAACAATGGACTACATACCCAACAATTTTTTACAAAGTGACTAAGCACAAGTGAATACGAACTGTGAAATGATTGTTAGACTCTATCTATACATGTTATTGAGACCCTCCACGAAGCGAGCATCAATAGCTACGTAGTAATGCACTAGACTCTCTATCGTAAGTGCGCAAGTACAATTCCGCGTATAATCAAATATTTTAATTTTTTCTTTTCACTTTCATTTAACTTGTATGTAAATATTATTTATGTATTTGTATAGATTTATGACATTTTATGATACGTATGTTGAATCTGTGAAACATGATAAATAATAACTTATGATTCATGACATGACAAATAAAGAAAATACGTCAACAAATTGCTCAGCTGCAGGTGGTCCACCTTTGCCTTAGCAATTTGGGGGGCAGTTTAAGGAACCATTTGCACTCGAGCACAGACAATATTTAATTTAGTTAACTTAGATTATATGTATTGATTTTTTAAGATAAGAGAATGCAAAATAAAGGAATTAACACCGCTCTCTTGTCACAGCCATTAGCATCAGTAAGCTCTTATGTCATTCGTTGTCCTAGAAGGACGTAATATTTTGTGTGGCTCCACAGTTAGCCATTTGATATTTGTTTGCAGAAAAGAGGCACAGAATTAATAAGTCGCTCTAATTTGTGAATTATCTGCAATTATTTACTTAAATTTTACAATTGATTATTATATTATATTATTTTATTTTATTTGTTAAATCTTCTGGTGTTGTTGTTTCTTCTCAGCCTGCCGGCAGCTGAGGCCGAGCGATTCTGAGCGCTTCAGCCCGGAACCGCGCTGCCGATACGGTCGCAGGCTCGAATCCTGCCTCGGGCATGGATGTGTGTGATGTCGTTAGGTTAGTTAGGTTTAAGTAGTTCTAAGTCTAGGGGACTGAGGACCTCAGTGCTCAGAGCCATTAACCATTTGAACCTCTCGGCCCTTGTACATATTGCACATTACCTGTCTTTTCTTGAAGCTTACCTCTGGATTTTCCTCAGAATTTCGAACATTGTCTGTCATTTTGCATTGACGAATGTTATTTCGAGCTCGGCAAGTAGTAGGACCGTGTCTTAATTTTTCTTCAGTCTTGCTTCCATTGTCAGCCGCAACGTCAGAAATGCCTGTCTGGTGCCATTCCCTTTCCAAAAGCCAAACTGATCGTCATCTGACAGATCCACAACTGTCTTTTGCATGACTCTGTATATTGTTCATTTCATCAGTTTGGATACGTGAGATGTTAAGCCAATAGTGCGATATTTCTCGCACTTGTATCTGCTCTGCTATCTTCAGAATTGTGTGGGTGATATCTTCCCTAAAATCTGATTGTGTGTCGTCAGTCTCAGAAACTTTGCTCACCAACTTGAAGAGTCGTTGGTTTGCCAGTTCCCCCAATGATTTTTGAATTTCCAGTGAATTGTTATCTATCCGTTCTGCCTTATTTATTCTCAAGTCTTCCAGAGCTCTCTTAAATACTGACTTTAATAAAGGATCCAATATGTCTTAAATCCACTACAATTTCTTCATATGTCAAGTCCTGAGACAAGTCCTCCCCCTGATAGAAGCCTTCTGTGCGCTCTTTTCACCTGTCCGCTCTCTCCTCTGCCTTTATCAGTGAGCACTCTTCATATTCCCCTCTTGCAATTAAGATTTGACTTTTCTGTATGCTGTGTCAGTTCTTCCGATGACCGCTTCTTTTTCGATTTCTTTACATCTTTCCTGCATCTCTTTCCCCTTGACTACCCTGGACTATTTATTTCACGCCTAAAGGATTAATATTGCCTGCCCTTTCCTGAACATTTTTGTACTTCCTTCATTTGTCGAAGAATTGAAGTATTTATTCAGTTATCCAAGGTTTCTCCTGAAGTTACCATCCTTGCACCCGTCCAACAGCCCTCTTTACGGTAGTCAACTCCTCTTAAACTAAACTGCCTGCTCTGGTAGTCCTTTTCGCAGTATCCACATTTAAAAAAGCTAAGTTCAGACGCTTCTCATCATTCTTCAGTAATTCATTATCATAGTCCCTTACAAAATGATTGTCCTAGAGGATTCTGTTAAACCTCACTCTACTTTTAAAAATTACTAAATTGTGGTCTGAATCTGTATTTGCACCTAGGTACACCCTACAGTTCAGTGTCTGATTTCGAAAACTATGTGTTACAGTGATGTAATTAAGCTGGAATCTTCCCGTGTCACTAAGTGCTTTCGAAGTAAACCTCCTCCTCTTGTGATTCTTGGACAGAATATTCGCTGTTACCACCTTCGTAATTTCGCGCCAGTGGTTTGGTGGAGCGAAATGCGGCTGGCATACCCGCACACGCTTGTGTTTAATGCATAACCACCGGAAGTTTGTTTCGTGTCTGTTAATTATTGTTCAGTGCTGTGTTGAGTAGAAAGTTGTGCCACACATTTGCGAATTTCGTGATGGCAGAGTTACAGGAGCAAACGTATCTACATTACATTTTTGCTGAAACTCAATAAAACCTTTAAAGAGACGCACCAAATGATGCAGGAAGTGTACGGTGATGAGTGCTTTAGCCGTAGTCGGTGTTACGATAGGTTCACAAGGTTTAAAAATGGCCGGACAGTAGTTAAAGATGACCCTTGTTCAGGACGCCCTTCGACGTCTACCGACGACGCTCACGTCAGGAACGTCAATAACATTGTGCGTGCCAATTGAAAACTGAGTGTCCGAGAGATTGCAGGAGAACGTAACATTTCAGCAGAATCTTTTCATGAAATTCTGACACAGCATTTTAGACTGCATCGTGTTGCCGCCAAGTTCGTCCCACGGCTCATGAGTCAGGACCAGAGAGGACTTCGCCTCGCCGTCTGTGAAGAGCTGATGGATGGTACAGATGAGGAAGAGATGTAAAGAGAAACATAACTAGTGATGAGACTGGTATGATATTGAGACCAAGGTTAAAGCTTTAGAGTGGGTCAGGGAAGATTCTCCAAAACCAAAAGAAGCTCGTCAGGTCAAATGTCAAAGCCATGCTGATAGTTTTGTTTGACGTTGAAGTATTAGTTTATCATGAATTCTTACCACTGGGGCAAATTGTTAATCGATGATATCATCGGGATGTGTTGCGACATCTGCGAGGAAATGTGAGAAGGAAACGGCCTGAAATGTGGCGAGACAACTCATGGCTGTTGCATCATGCATTCATGCCTGTTGGTGCGAGACTGTGGCACAAAGAACGAAATCACTGTGCTGCTCAAAAATGGTTCAAATGGCTCTGAGCACTATGGAACTTATCATCTGAGGTCATCAGTCCCCTAGAACTTAGAACTAACTAAACCTAACTAACCTAAGGACATCACACACATCCATTCCCGAGGCAGGGTACGAACCTGCGACCGTAGCGGTCGCTAGCTTCCAGACTGAAGCGCCTAGAACCGCACGGCCACTGCGGCCGGCACACTGTGCTGCCTCCTGGCCTCTGCGGACTTTCTTTTTATTTCCGAAGTTGATAACCCCGTTGAAAGGACGAATATTTGCTACGACAGACGAGATAAAAGAAAATTCACAGACGGAGCTTCGCACGATCCAGCAAGAGACGTACCAAGACTGCTTCTGCATGTGGAGAAGGCACAGGAAGCGGTGTATCAATTGTGGAGTAGAGTGTTTGAAGGAGACCATGCACAATAAGTAAGAGGTAAGTGTGAAAAAATTTTGTGGACAAAGCTGCGGAATTTTTTGAACACATCTACATCTACATCCATACTCCGCAAGGCACCTGACGGTGTGTGGCGGAGGGTACTTTGAGTACCTCTATCGGTTCTCCCTTCTATTCCAGTCTCGCATTGTTCGTAGAAAGAAAGATTGCCGGTATGCCTCTGTGTGGGCTCTAATCTCTCTTACTTTATCCTCGTGGTCTCTTCCCGAGATATAAGTAGGAGGTAGCAATATACTGCTTGACTCCTCGGTGAAGGTATGTTCTCGAAACTTCAACAAAAGCCCGTACCGAGCTACTGAGCGTCTCTCGTGCAGAGTCTTCCACTGGAGTTTATCAATCATCTGCGTAACGCTTTTGCGATTACTAAATGATCCTGTAACGAAGCGCGCTGCTCTCCGCTGGATCTTCTCCATCTCCTCTATCAACCCTATCTAATACGGATCCCACACTGGTGAGCAATATTCAAGCAGTGGGCGAACAAGTGTACTGTAACCTACCTCCTTTCTTTTCGGATTGCATTTCGTTAGGATTCTTCCACTGAATCTCAGCCTGGCATCTGCTTTACCGACGATCAACTTTATATGATCATTCAATTTTAAATCACTCCTAATGCCTACTCCCAGATAATTTATAAAATTAACTGCTTCCAGTTGCTGATCTGCTATATTGTAGCTAAATGATAAAGGATCTTTCTTTCTTTGTATTCGCAGCACATTACACTTGTCTACATTGAGATTCAATTGCCATTCCCTGCACTATGCATCAATTCGTTGTTGATCCTCCTGCATTTCAGTAGAATTTTCCATTGTTACAGCCGCTCGATATACTACAGAATCATCCGCAAAAAGCTTCAGTGAACTTTCGATGTTGTCCACGAGGTCACTTATGTATATTGTCAATAGGAACGGTCCTACGACACTCCCCTGCGGCACACCTGGAATCACTCTTGCTTTGGAAGACTTCTCTCCATTGATAATGACATGCTGCGTTCTGTTATCTAGGAACTCTTCAATCCAATCACACAATTGGGCCGGCCGCGGTGGTCTAGCGGTTCTAGGCGCGCAGTCCGGAACCGCGCGACTGCTACGGTCGCAGGTTCGAATTCTGCCTCGGGCATGGATGTGTGTGATGTCCTTAGGTTAGTGAGGTTTAAGTAGTTCTAAGTTCTAGGGGACTGATCACCACAGTAGTTAAGTCCCATAGTGCTCAGAGCCATTTGAACCATTTGAACCACACAATTGGTCTGCTAGTCCACATGCTCTTGCTTTATTCATTAAACAACTGTGGGGAACTGTATCGAACGGCTTGCCAAAGTCAAGAAACAAGGCATCTACCTGGAAACCTGTTTCTATGGCCCTCTGAGTCTCGTGGACGAATAGCGCGAGCTGGGTTTCACACGATCGTCTTTTTCGAAACCCATGCTGATTCTTAGATTTCTAGTCTCCAGGAAAGTCATTATACTCGAACATAATAAGTGTTTCAAAATTCTACAACTGATCGACGTTAGAGATATGCTGTAAGCTTTAGGCATGATTTTTTATTTCTTGGGAGTAATAAAACAACTTAAAGCTGCCGATAGGTTTCTATTTATTCGTCATATAACACAGGGCATTTACAGGTCGTGAGAAAGAAGCTGATAGTCCTTAGGAAGCAGGCAGCTTTGCCCGCCGTATGCTCTGCCCCTAGACGTGGTAGTACTCTGCGTTGAGCTTCCGGAAAGCGCGTCGATAGTTGGTACGCCTGCGGCCCAGTGCGACGGTGTGCGGCAGTGGGCGGTAGGTGTGCAGCGGGGCCGACGGCGAGGGCGACACCGGGACCGGCAGGGCTACAGCCGTCTGCAGGCGCTCCTGCGTCTCCAGCAGCTCCGGGCCGAACACGGCGGGAGACGCCAGGTCGTCCACCTCCGAGTAGTAGTGCTTGCCCGCTGCAAAAGCCAACACAGCCGTGTCTCCAAAAGTACAGGAGGGGGGGGGGGGGGGGTAACATAGAGTGAGGGAAGAGGAGGAGATGGACGAAGACAGGTGTTAGGAAGAGATGGTCACTGGGAGGGAGGAGATGGGCAGAGAGAGCGTGAGGAGGAGGTGGATGGAGACTGACAGAAGAAGGCAAGGAAGAGATGGAAAAAGAAAGAGAAGAAGAGGAGATGGAGAGGGAGGGGAAAGGTTGGGTTGTTTGCGGAAGGAGACCAGACAGCGAGGTCATCGGTCTCATTGGATTATGGATGGGGAAGGAAGCTGGCCGTGCCCTTTCAAAGGAACCACCCCGGCATTTGCCTGGAGCGATTTAGGGAAATCACGGAAAACCAAAATCTGGATAGCCGGACGTGGGATTGAACCGTCGTCCTTCCGAATGCTAGTCCAGTGTGCTAGCCACTGCGCCACCTCGCTCGGTCCTAAAAAGTGCACCAGTGCTACCTCTGCATTTAAATGTACATATACAGGGCGAGTTACCTAAAACTTGAAGCGCAAATATTGCGGAAATGGGAAGTGCTATTGATGTGCTGTTTTCATGGAATGGATTGGTTCTCAAAGGCTCGTATTGTTAGCCCATAAAACGTATCGTAATAGTACCTAAGTATTATTACAGTATTTTTGTATTTTTTTGACGAACATACACTTCTATACAGAACAACGGCATTAACAAACTAAAAGTAGGGTAAATTAGAATGTTTGTGCTCTTTGTTGCAGGATTCTAGTG